>NC_052333.1:1326375-1403875 GCF_016432855.1 Salvelinus namaycush
AGGAACTCCAGGAAACAGGATATAAAGACCAGGAACAGGATCTAAAGGCCAGGAACAGGATCTAACAGACAGGAACAGGATCTACAGACAGAAAGATCCAGGAACAGGATCTTAACATCTAAAGACCAGGAACAGGATCTAAAGACCAGGAACAGGAAGTCCAGGAACAGGATCTAAAGACCAGGAACAGGATCTAAAGGCAGAACAGGATCTAAAGGCCAGGAACAGGATCAAACATCATTTACAGGAACAGGATCAAAAGGACCAGGAAACAGGATCTAAAGACCAGGAACAGGATCTAAAGACCAGGAACAGGATCTAAAGACCAGGAACAGGATCTACAGACCAGGAACAGGATCTAAAGTGCAGGAACAGGATCTAAAGACCAGGAACAGGATCTAAAGACCAGGAACAGGATATAAAGGTCAGGAACAGGATCTAAAGTCCAGGAACAGGAATTCCAGGAACAGGATCTAAAGACCAGGAACAGGATCTAAAGACCAGGAACAGGATCTAAAGACCAGGAACAGGATCTAAAGTCCAGGAACAGGATCTAAAGACCAGGAACAGGATCTAAAGACCAGGAACAGGAAGTCCAGGAACAGGATCTAAAGTCCAGGAACAGGAAGTCCAGGAACAGGATCTAAAGTCCAGGAACAGGATCTAAAGACCAGGAACAGGAACTCCAGGAACAGGATCTAAAGGTCAGGAACAGGACCTAAAGACCAGGAACAGGACCTAAAGACCAGGAACAGGATCTAAAGGCCAGGAACAGGATCTACATTCCAGGAACAGGATCTAAAGGCCAGGAACAGGATCTAAAGACCAGGAACAGGATCTAAAGACCAGGAACAGGATCTAAAGACCAGGAACAGGATCTAAAGGTCAGGAACAGGATCTAGAGTCCAAGAACAGGATCTAAAGACCAGGAACAGGATCTAAAGTCCAGGAACAGGAATTCCAGGAACAGGATCTAAAGGCCAGGAACAGGAATTCCAGGAACAGGATCTAATGTCCAGGAACAGGAATTCCAGGAACAGGATCTAAAGACCAGGAACAGGATCTAAAGACCAGGAACAGGATCTAAAGTCCAGGAACAGGAATTCCAGGAACAGGATCTAAAGACCAGGAACAGGATAAAAAGTCCAGGAACAGGAATTCCAGGAACAGGATCTAAAGACCAGGAACAGAATCTAAAGTCCAGGAACAGGAATTCCAGGAACAGGATCTAGAGACCAGGAACAGGATCTAAAGTCCAGGAACAGGAACTCCAGGAACAGGATCTAGAGACCAGGAACAGGAACTCCAGGAACAGGATCTAAAGTCCAGGACAGATCTAAGACCAGGAACAGATGATCTAAAGTCCAGAACAGGATCTAAAGTCAGGAACAGATCAGGACAGGATCTAGAGACCAGGAACAGGATTAAAGTCAGGAACAGGATCTAAAGACCAGGAACAGGATCTAAAGCCAGGACCGGATCTAGAGACAGGAACAGATCAAAGCCAGAACAGGATCTAAGACAGGAACGATCAGGAACAGGATCTAAGACCAGAACAGGATCTAAATACCAGGAACAGGATCTCAGACCAGAACATGATCTAAAGGCTCAGGAACAGGATCTAGAGACCAGGAACAGGATCTAAAGGCCAGGAACAGGATCCCTCGAGACCAGGAACAGGATTCCAGAACAGGATCTAAAGACCAGGAAAGGATCTAAAGGCCAGGAACAGGATCTAAAGACAGGAACAGGAATCCAGAACAGGATCTAGAGACCGGAACAGGATCTAAAGACCGGAACAGGATCTAAGACCGGAGGACAACAGGATCTAAAGACCAGGAACAGGATCTAAAGGCCAGGAACAGGATCTAGAGACCAGGAACAGGATCTAAAGGCCAGGAACAGGATCTAAAGTCCAGGAACAGGATCTAAAGACCAGGAACAGGATCTAAAGACCAGGAACAGGATCTAAAGACCAGGAACAGGAAGTCCAGGAACAGGATCTAAAGTCCAGGAACAGGATCTAAAGACCAGGAACAGGAAGTCCAGGAACAGGATCTAGAGACCAGGAACAGGAACTCCAGGAACAGGATCTAAAGGCCAGGAACAGGATCTACATTCCAGGAACAGGATCTAAAGGCCAGGAACAGGATCTAGAGACCAGGAACAGTATCTAGAGACCAGGAACAGGAACTCCAGGAACAGGATCTAAAGGTCAGGAACAGGATCTAAAGACCAGGAACAGGATCTAAAGACCAGGAACAGGATCTAAAGACCAGGAACAGGATCTAAAGGTCAGGAACAGGATTTAAAGGCCAGGAACAGGATCCAAAGACCAGGAACAGGATCCAAAGACCAGGAACAGGATCTAAAGGCCAGGAACAGGATCTAAAGACCAGGAACAGGATCTAAAGGTCAGGAACAGGATCTAAAGACCAGGAACAGGATCTAAAGGCCAGGAACAGGATCTAAAGACCAGGAACAGGATCTAAAGACCAGGAACAGGATCTAAAGGCCAGGAACAGGATCTAAAGGTCAGGAACAGGATCTAAAGACCAGGAACAGGATCTAAAGACCGGGAACAGGATTTAAAGGCCAGGAACAGGATCTAAAGACCAGGAACAGGATTTAAAGGTCAGGAACAGGATCTAAAGACCAGGAACAGGATCTAAAGACCAGGAACAGGATCTAGAGACCAGGAACAGGATCTAGAGACCAGGAACAGATCTAAAGACCAGAACAGGATCTAGAGACCAGGAACAGGATCTAAAGACCAGGAACAGGAATCTAAAGTCCAGGAACAGATCTAAAGACCAGGAACAGGATCTAAAGACCAGGAACAGGATCTAGAGACCAGGAACAGGATCTAAAGACCAGGAACAGGATCTAAAGACCAGGAACAGGATCTAAAGACCAGGAACAGGATCTAGAGACCAGGAACAGGATCTAAAGACCAGGAACAGGATCTAAAGACCAGGAACAGGATCTACATTCCAGGAACAGGATCTAAAGACCAGGAACAGGATCTAAAGACCAGGAACAGGATCTAAAGGTCAGGAACAGGATCTAAAGGTCAGGAACAGGATCTAGAGACCAGGAACAGGATCTAAAGGCCAGGAACAGGATCTAAAGACCAGGAACAGGATCTAAAGGTCAGGAACAGGATCTAAAGGTCAGGAACAGGATCTAGAGACCAGGAACAGGATCTAAAGACCAGGAACAGGATCTAAAGGTCAGGAACAGGATCTAAAGGCCAGGAACAGGATCTAAAGGTCAGGAACAGGATCTAAAGGCCAGGAACAGGATCTAAAGACCAGGAACAGGATCTAAAGACCAGGAACAGGATCTAAAGACCAGGAACAGGATCTAAAGGTCAGGAACAGGATCTAAAGGCCAGGAACAGGATCTAAAGACCAGGAACAGGATCTAAAGACCAGGAACAGGATCTAAAGACCAGGATCAGGATCTAAAGGTCAGGAACAGGATCTAAAGGCCAGGAACAGGATCTAAAGACAAGGAACAGGATCTAAAGACCAGGAACAGTATCTAAAGACCAGGAACAGGATCTAAAGACCAGGAACAGGATCTAGAGACCAGGAACAGGATCTAAAGACCAGGAACAGGATATAAAGACCAGGAACAGGATATAAAGACCAGGAACAGGATCTAAAGGTCAGGAACAGGATCTAAAGGCCAGGAACAGGAAGTCCAGGAACAGGATCTAAAAGTCAGGAACAGGATCTAAAGACCAGGAACAGGATCTAAAGACCAGGAACAGGATCTAAAGACCAGGAACAGGATCTAAAGACCAGGAACAGGATCTAAAGGCCAGGAACAGGATCTAAAGACCAGGAACAGGAAGTCCAGGAACAGGATCTAAAGACCAGGAACAGGATCTAAAGACCAGGAACAGGATCTAAAGACCAGGAACAGGATCTAAAGGCCAGGAACAGGATCTAAAGGCCAGGAACAGGATCTAAAGGCCAGGAACAGGAAGTCCAGGAACAGGATCTAAAGGCCAGGAACAGGATCTAAAGACCAGGAACAGGATCTAAAGACCAGGAACAGGATCTAAAGACCAGGAACAGGATCTAAAGACCAGGAACAGGATCTAAAGGTCAGGAACAGGATCTAAAGGCCAGGAACAGGATCTAAAGACCAGGAACAGGATCTAAAGACCAGGAACAGGATCTAGAGACCAGGAACAGGATCTAAAGACCAGGAACAGGATCTAAAGACCAGGAACAGGATCTAAAGGTCAGGAACAGGATCTAAAGGCCAGGAACGGGATCTAAAGACCAGGAACAGGAAGTCCAAGAACAGGATCTAAAGGTCAGGAACAGGATCTAAAGACCAGGAACAGGATCTAAAGACCAGGAACAGGATCTAAAGGCCAGGAACAGGATCTAAAGACCAGGAACAGAATCTAAAGACCAGGAACAGGATCTAGAGACCAGGAACAGGATCCAAAGACCAGGAACAGGATCTAAAGGCCAGGAACAGGATCCAAAGACCAGGAACAGGATCTAAAGGTCAGGAACAGGATCTAAAGACCAGGAACAGGATCTAAAGGCCAGGAACAGGATCTAAAGGTCAGGAACAGGATCTAAAGGTCAGGAACAGGATCTAAAGACCAGGAACATGATCTAAAGGCCAGGAACAGGATCTAAAGGGCAGGAACAGGATCTAAAGACCAGGAACAGGATCTAAAGACCAGGAACAGGATCTAAAGACCAGGAACAGGATCTAAAGGCCAGGAACAGGATCTAAAGACCAGGAACAGGATCTAAAAATACTCCAAAATATACATAAATGGAGCCTATTAGAGGGCATAATTATCTCATCTAGGGTTGATGTAGGTCTTCCCCCCAAAATGTTAAAACATAACAAACATCCCCCTCACCCAGACACATGAGCACTGCCTAGGGATCAGTCTCTGACCCGCTGTCCCCCTCACCCAGACACATGAGCACTGCCTAGGGATCAGTCTCTGACCCGCTGTCCCCCTCACCCAGACACATGAGCACTGCCTAGGGATCAGTCTCTGACCCGCTGTCCCCCTCACCCAGAGACATGAGCACTGCCTAGGGATCAGTCTCTGACCCGCTGTCCCCCTCACCCAGACACATGAGCACTGCCTAGGGATCAGTCTCTGACCCGCTGTCCCCCTCACCCAGAGACATGAGCACTGCCTAGGGATCAGTCTCTGACCCGCTGTCCCCCTCACCCAGAGACATGAGCACTGCCTAGGAATCCGTCTCTGACCCGCTGTCCCCCTCACCCAGACACATGAGCACTGCCTAGGGATCAGTCTCTGACCCGCTGTCCCCCTCACCCAGAGACATGAGCACTGCCTAGGGATCAGTCTCTGACCCGCTGTCCCCCTCACCCAGACACATGAGCACTGCCTAGGGATCAGTCTCTGACCCACTGTCCCCCTCACCCAGACACATGAGCACTGCCTAGGGATCCGTCTCTGACCCGCTGTCCCCCTCACCCAGACACATGAGCACTGCCTAGGGATCAGTCTCTGACCCGCTGTCCCCCTCACCCAGACACATGAGCACTGCCTAGGGATCCGTCTCTGACCCGCTGTCCCCCTCACCAAGACACAAGAGCACTGCCTAGGGATCAGTCTCTGACCCGCTGTCCCTCTCACCCAGACACACGAGCACTGCCTAGGGATCAGTCTCTGACCCGCTGTCCCCCTCACCAAGACACAAGAGCACTGCCTAGGGATCCGTCTCTGACCCGCTGTCCCCCTCACCCAGACACACGAGCACTGCCTAGGGATCAGTCTCTGACCCGCTGTCCCCCTCACCCAGACACATGAGCACTGCCTAGGGATCCGTCTCTGACCCGCTGTCCCCCTCACCAAGACACAAGAGCACTGCCTAGGGATCAGTCTCTGACCCGCTGTCCCTCTCACCCAGACACACGAGCACTGCCTAGGGATCAGTCTCTGACCCGCTGTCCTCCTCACCAAGACACAAGAGCACTGCCTAGGGATCCGTCTCTGACCCGCTGTCCCCCTCACCCAGACACACGAGCACTGCCTAGGGATCAGTCTCTGACCCGCTGTCCCCCTCACCAAGACACAAGAGCACTGCCTAGGGATCCGTCTCTGACCGCTGTCCCCCTCACCCAGACACACGAGCACTGCCTAGGGATCAGTCTCTGACCCGCTGTCCCCCTCACCAAGACACAAGAGCACTGCCTAGGGATCCGTCTCTGACCCGCTGTCCCCCTCACCCAGACACATGAGCACTGCCTAGGGATCAGTCTCTGACCCGCTGTCCCCCTCACCCAGACACATGAGCACTGCCTAGGGATCAGTCTCTGACCCGCTGTCCCCCTCACCCAGAGACATGAGCACTGCCTAGGGATCCGTCTCTGACCCGCTGTCCCCCTCACCAAGACACAAGAGCACTGCCTAGGGATCAGTCTCTGACCCGCTGTCCCCCTCACCAAGACACAAGAGCACTGCCTAGGGATCAGTCTCTGACCCGCTGTCCCCCTCACCCAGACACACGAGCACTGCCTAGGGATCAGTCTCTGACCCGCTGTCCCCCTCACCCAGACACATGAGCACTGCCTAGGGATCCGTCTCTGACCCGCTGTCCCCCTCACCAAGACACAAGAGCACTGCCTAGGGATCAGTCTCTGACCCGCTGTCCCCCTCACCCAGACACACGAGCACTGCCTAGGGATCAGTCTCTGACCCGCGGTCCCCCTCTTCTCCTCCTCCTCTCCTCTCCCCTCTCATCCTCCACTCTCCTCTCCTCCCCCTGTCCCTCTCCTCTCCTCTCCTCCCCCTCCTACTCCCATGCGGGGGGGGGGGGGGGGGGGCTGTAAAACTGCTGCACACCGCTGCTCTCCCCCTCCCCCCTGGGTTGGCTGGGGCCTCAGATGGCTGATTGGGCGGCAGGACACCATAGTGATAGACAATGGTAATTCTATTCCTTCCTCCCTCACGCACACACACACACACCGGCCAGGCATGCACACCCACAGTGGGCAGTTAGACACGCATCATTTTACCCTACCCCATCGTCATGACTGCGACCTGGGGTCCTTAAAGAAAGCTGAATTGAGCCGCAGACACACACACACACACACACACACACACACACACACACACACACACACACACACACACACACACACACACACACACACACACGCGAAGGGACAGAGAGAGAGAACAGTTAAAAGTTTACCCTCGATGACCCCACTCTAACATACACCATAAAATAAACTCTCTCATGTAGACTGTGTTTAAATGTAGAAAAAAAACACACTCAGAAAATAATGAATCAACCAATCACCTACAAACGTTCCTTCACAGCAGCAGTGGTGCGTGGGTAAAATCCTTGAGGAAGCCAGTAAAAGCCATGTTAAGCCCTGTGTTGTGATAATGGCCGTTGTTGGCTCTATAACACGCTACACGCGATATATTCAATAAGGCCGTGACAACAAAACGGCAACGGTCACACGGCGGCGGGGAATATATTCGACTGGACAACACTTTTGTTTCATCACAAAACCAAAAAAAACAACATCTTGTCCGGGTGACGTTCACAAAAGTTCAACAACTAAACAACTAAGTGATTTAGAAACCACAGAGTTACCCACAAGTCATCACCAAGACAACGTGAGAACGGAGTCCTCTATTCCAGCACCATTTCAACATCATCAAATCAACAAGGCTATATATGCTTAGTTTAAATAACAAACTAACTAAAAACGATTTAGTCCAATCAATGTTTCTAAATTTCATGTGGCTGTCCATGGTACTGATTTCTGTCTGTGTGTCTGTCTGTGTCTGTGTGTCTGTGTGTCTGTGTGTGTCTGTCTGTCTGTCCGTCCGTCCGTCCGTCCGTCCGGCTGTGTGTGTGTGTGCATACATGCACGCGCAAGTAAAAACCAAAAATGTTTACTCACCCTATTTGTAGACTATTTGCACTCCAATGCCATCCTCCTCTATTTCATGTTGTCAACATGGTCTATGTCTCTGCCATACAGTACACTTTTACTGTTTGTTTTTCATAAGGCTAACTGGCTAAAATTTTTGCTCGCCTAACTTCCTCGCATGGGCAACAATGAACCAGCTAAGTTAGCTAGCTAGTTAGCGTTAGCCTACTAGGCTACATCTAGGCTACATCTTGAACTTCAGTCCTCTCAGGCCAGTGGTACAACATATTAATTCATGGTTCGATCAGAATCGCCCGCCATTAATCATTGGCCTGTACAGAGAATTAAGTCAAAACCACAAGTCCAGGAACAAGTCTGAATTTTACGGAAAATTATTAAAACTCAGAGAGAGAGATGAAATTATTTTATAATTGTAATTTATTTATTGGTCAAATATTTGGGGAAGCCATCCCTTGGCATCCGTGATTACACATCACTGCTTCACGCATGTACAAATATACACTTGCTAATCTCGGACACACAAATAACCACACTCAAACACCTACACAGAATGAATACAACCTCGTACTCACACAGACAAACACACACACACACACACATTTGAACACACAATTTGGCCTCCCCTTGTTGCCAGCAGGCTTGTAATGTCAGTTGTTCGTCGGGGGCGGGGGTGAGGAGGGAGGTGGGGGGAGGAGGGAGGTGGGGGGAGGAGGGAGGTGGGGTGAGGAGGGAGGTGGGGGGAGGTGTTATGAGGAAAAACTGCGGGGGTTCTTTGTGAGCGAGAGAGAGAGAGAGAAAGCAAGAAAGAGAGCAAGAGAGCGATAGAGAGTACACAGCGTTCTATTTCCTATAGCCTAACAGCTGCTGGGCCGAGGCTTCTGTGTTGAGTGCAGAGAGACACTGAGTGAGCAAGCGGAGAGAGATAGAGAGAGAGCAGAGAGAGCAGAGAGAGCAGAGAGAGAGAGAGAGAGAGAGAGAGAGAGAGAGAGAGAGAGAGAGAGAGAGAGAGTGTGGCTGTGTGGCGTGAGGAGGCTGTGTTGAGGAGAATCCGTAGCCCTCTGGCTCACAAGGATAAAGGATTGCAGAAAGGAAGAGAGGGGAAAAAAAAGCACTCCCTCTCTTTACCTACCAGAGGTTTTGTGTTTATTTTCTTTGTTCTTCTCTCAATTTGTTTTTTATCCATCCTTCTTTCACCTCGGGTCCGGCGGAAGGAGGAACAACCCGGAGACGCTCTCCAACACGTTCAGCCGGTAAGCAGAATCATCCCTCTCTCTTTTCCTCCCTCTCTTCCGACTCTTTCTCTCTCTCTCTGCATTCATGCTTGACGCGTTGAACTGATAGTGAGATGGTGAGAGAGGTTGGAAAGCCACCCGCTCCATCACTACACCACTCTGGATGCGAGCCAAGCACGAGAGGACTTGGCTGGAGAGAGAGACGCTGGGGAGGAGAGGGTATACTGTAGGGCTGGAGAGAGAGAGACGCTGGGGAGGAGAGGGTATACTGTAGGGCTGGAGAGAGAGACACGCTGGGGAGGAGAGGGTATACTGTAGGGCTGGAGAGAGAGACGCTGGGGAGGAGAGGGTATACTGTAGGGCTGGAGAGAGAGAGACGCTGGGGAGGAGAGGGTATACTGTAGGGCTGGAGAGAGAGACGCTGGGGAGGAGAGGGTATACTGTAGGGCTGGAGAGAGAGACGCTGGGGAGGAGAGGGTATACTGTAGGGCTGGAGAGAGAGAGACGCTGGGGAGGAGAGGGTATACTGTAGGGCTGGAGAGAGAGAGACGCTGGGGAGGAGAGGGTATACTGTAGGGCTGGAGAGAGAGAGACGCTGGGGAGGAGAGGGTATACTGTAGGGCTGGAGAGAGAGACGCTGGGGAGGAGAGGGTATACTGTAGGGCTGGAGAGAGAGAGACGCTGGGGAGGAGAGGGTATACTGTAGGGCTGGAGAGAGAGAGACGCTGGGGAGGAGAGGGTATACTGTAGGGCTGGAGAGAGAGAGACGCTGGGGAGGAGAGGGTATACTGTAGGGCTGGAGAGAGAGACGCTGGGGAGGAGAGGGTATACTGTAGGGCTGGAGAGAGAGAGACGCTGGGGAGGAGAGGGTATACTGTAGGGCTGGAGAGAGAGAGACGCTGGGGAGGAGAGGGTATACTGTAGGGCTGGAGAGAGAGAGAGACGCTGGGGAGGAGAGGGTATACTGTAGGGCTGGAGGTGGATGCTATGAGAATGAGAATAAAGGAGAGGATGCTGCTGGAAGAGAGGGCTTAGCTGGGGGAGAAGAGTGCAGGACGTTACACAGGAGAGAGAGAGAGAATGAGGGTAAGGCTGGAGAGGAGAGGAGAGGAGAGGAGAGGAGAGGAGAGGAGAGGAGAGGAGAGGAGAGGAGAGGAGAGGAGAGGAGAGGAGAGGAGAGGAGAGGGTAAGGCTGGATAAGATGCTACAGCCCAGAAATTAGGTTAATAAGCTCTGGCTGCATGTGGCTGATCCAGAGGGGCGGATTTTCTGGAGAAAGAGGAAGGGAGACAGGGTAGGGTTGTGGAGGTATGGAGAATGAGAGGAAGAATTCTGTAGGAAATGGAGGCTAAGCAGGAGGATGAGAATAGAGGGCTAAAGAGGAATGGAGAGAGAGAAAATAGTACTGGGTTGGATGGAGAGAGAGAGAGAGAGAGAGAGAGAGAGAGAGAGAGAGAGAGAGAGAGAGAGAGAGAGAGAGACGGTACAAGGTTGGATGGATAGAGAAAGAGAGAGGTTACAAGGTTAGATGGAGAAAGAGAAAGCAAGAGAGAGAGAGGGTAAGAGAGGTTACAAGGTTGGATGGAGATAGAGAAAGCAAGAGAGAGAGAGAGAGAGGGTAAGAGAGGTTACAAGGTTGGATGGAGATAGAGAAAGCAAGAGAGAGAGAGGGTAAGAGAGGTTACAAGGTTGGATGGAGATAGAGAAAGCAAGAGAGAGAGAGAGAGAGGGTAAGAGAGGTTACAAGGTTGGATGGAGATAGAGAAAGCAAGAGAGAGAGAGGGTAAGAGAGGTTACAAGGTTGGATGGAGATAGAGAAAGCAAGAGAGAGAGAGGGTAAGAGAGGTTACAAGGTTGGATGGAGATAGAGAAAGCAAGAGAGAGAGAGAGAGAGGGTAAGAGAGGTTACAAGGTTGGATGGAGATAGAGAAAGCAAGAGAGAGAGAGAGAGAGGGTAAGAGAGGTTACAAGGTTGGATGGCGGATGCCGGGGTTGTTTAAGGGAAAGGGGGATACCTAGTCAATTGTACAACTGAATGCATTCAACCGAAATGTGTATATTACAATTAACCCAACCCCTCTGAACCAGAGAGGTGCAGGGGGTTGCCTTAATCGACGTCCACGGGGAAGTTGTTTTTGGGGGGTTGACTGCCTTGCTCAAGGGTAGAACCATAGATTTTTTCCCAGCTTGCCTGCTCAGGGATTCAAACCAGAGACCTTTCGGTTACTAACGTTTTTAACCATTAGTGTGTGCTGTGCTGTCCTATGGATGTGATAGTGTAGTGGTAGCATCTCTTAAGTCAGTCAACCTAGGGCTTGTCCCCTTTCACTGCAGTACATTGCAGACACACACACCTCAGCATGGTCAGTCTGCACTACCAGCTGACTCTCTCTGCATGTCTCCCATCTACCTTCCTCCCCCTCTACCGTGGATAACCCGACTTACTGTCTGCCCTGCTGCTATGCAAACACACACACAAACACACTGTCAAAAAAACAATAGTCATAGATCACAGTGCATGCAGAAAGGGTGCATTGTGGGTAGTTTAGGGAGGAGAGACAGAGAGGGAGGAAAAAATGAATGAAAGGATGAATGGAGAGAATAACCCTGTTATGTTTGGGGCATTTTGGAAGGATATATGGAGAGACGGAGAGATAGAGTCAGGCAGACAGGCAGGCAGGCAGGCAGGCAGGCCAGGCAGGCCAGGCAGGCAGACAGGCAGGCAGGCAGGCAGGCAGGCCAGGCAGGCCAGGCAGACAGGCAGACAGGCAGACAGGCAGGCAGGCAGGCAGACAGGCAGGCAGGCAGGCAGGCAGGCAGGCAGGCAGGCAGGCAGGCAGGCAGGCAGGCCAGGCAGGCCAGGCAGGCAGACAGGCAGGCAGGCAGGCAGGCAGGCCAGGCAGGCCAGGCAGACAGGCAGACAGGCAGACAGGCAGGCAGGCAGGCAGACAGGCAGGCAGGCAGGCAGGCAGGCAGGCAGGCAGGCAGGCAGGCAGGCAGGCAGGCAGGCAGGCAGGGCATCCTATATGTGTAATTATCTCTGTAATTCAGTATTACATTGATCATCATCGACCATCCTGTAGCTCAGTTGGTAGAGCATAGTGCTTGCAACGCCAGGATGGTGGGTTTGATTCCCAGAACCACCCATACGTAAAATGTATTCATGCATGAGTAAGTCACTTTGGATAAAAGCATCTGATAATGGTATTATTCAAAACAAAAAATATGTTTTAAGTGAGAATAGGCATTGGTCTGAAGCTGAAAAAATTAAGGAAATTCTCATGAGCACCACAATGCCTATTCCACCCATGCTCTGCCAAGGTTTTACAGCACCACAATGCCTACTCCACCCATGCTCTACCAAGGTTTTACAGCACCACAATGCCTATTCCACCCATGCTCTACCAAGGTTTTACAGCACCACAATGCCTATTCCACCCATGCTCTACCAAGGTTTTACAGCACCACAATGCCTATTCCACCCATGCTCTACCAAGGTTTTACAGCACCACAATGCCTATTCCACCCATGCTCTACCAAGGTTTTACAGCACCACAATGCCTACTGCACTCATGCTCTACCAAGGTTTTACAGCACCACAATGCCTATTCCACCCATGTTCTACCAAGGTTTTACAGCACCACAATGCCTATTCCACCCATGTTCTACCAAGGTTTTACAGCACCACAATGCCTATTCCACCCATGTTCTACCAAGGTTTTACAGCACCACAATGCCTATTCCACCCATGTTCTACCAAGGTTTTACAGCACCACAATGCCTATTCCACCCATGTTCTACCAAGGTTTTACAGCACCACAATGCCTATTCCACCCATGCTCTACCAAGGTTTTACAGCACCACAATGCCTATTCCACCCATGCTCTACCAAGGTTTTACAGCACCACAATGCCTCAAACTATGTGTAGGCAGGATTCTTAGGATTCAAACCTTCTCAAACAACCTAATTCATACTTGAGGTGTTTTATTGCTATTATAAACTATAATTTAATAATAATAATTGTAAAAATTACCGACGTAATTAGAAGAGTTAAAATAAAATGATCATTGATCTCTCTTTGACAATTATAGGCTCCTGGAAAATACACAAATAATCAACACAAACTCGTTAACTATGTACATGAAAATGTTCCTTCAAGTTTACTGTAGAAAGTCCTAGTACTACATTACCTGTAAACAAAAAAGATGAGTTATCACTAAATGTAAAACGTACAACCAAATGTACATTCATCAGATATAGTCAACTTTGTAAACGGAATTCAGGGATGGCCGCAATTGCACTTGACAAGCTACAGGTTTTATGCAGCCTTTTCTGTACAAGACCAGTTCTAGCACACTTGATTCTACTATTCATGGTCTCGATGAACAGCTGAGGTCTCGATGAACAGCCGAGGTCTCGATGAACAACTGAGGTCTCGATGAACAGCCGAGGTCTCGATGAACAGCCGAGGTCTGGATGAACAGCCGAGGTCTCGATGAACAGCCGAGGTCTGGATGAACAGCCGAGGTCTCGATGAACAGCCGAGGTCTCGATGAACAACTGAGGTCTCGATGAACAGCCGAGGTCTCGATGAACAGCCGAGGTCTGGATGAACAGCCGAGGTCTCGATGAACAGCCGAGGTCTGGATGAACAGCCGAGGTCTCGATGAACAGCCGAGGTCTGGATGAACAGCTGAGGTCTGGATGAACAGCCGAGGTCTGGATGAACAGCTGAGGTCTGGATGAACAGCTGAGGTCTCGATGAACAGCCGAGGTCTGGATGAACAGCTGAGGTCTCGATGAACAGCCGAGGTCCCGATGAACAGCTGAGGTCTCAGTGAACAGCCGAGGTCTGGATGAACAGCTGAGGTCTCGGTGAACAGCCGAGGTCCCGATGAACAGCTGAGGTCTGGATGAACAGCCGAGGTCTGGATGAACAGCCGAGGTCTCGATGAACAGCCGAGGTCTCGATGAACAGCCGAGGTCTGGATGAACAGCCGAGGTCTCGATGAACAGCCGAGGTCTGGATGAACAGCCGAGGTCTCGATGAACAGCCGAGGTCTGGATGAACAGCTGAGGTCTGGATGAACAGCCGAGGTCTGGATGAACAGCTGAGGTCTGGATGAACAGCTGAGGTCTCGATGAACAGCCGAGGTCTGGATGAACAGCTGAGGTCTCGATGAACAGCCGAGGTCCCGATGAACAGCTGAGGTCTCAGTGAACAGCCGAGGTCTGGATGAACAGCTGAGGTCTCGGTGAACAGCCGAGGTCCCGATGAACAGCTGAGGTCTGGATGAACAGCCGAGGTCTGGATGAACAGCCGAGGTCTCGGTGAACAGCCGAGGTCCCGATGAACAGCTGAGGTCTGGATGAACAGCCGAGGTCTGGATGAACAGCCGAGGTCTCGGTGAACAGCCGAGGTCTGGATGAACAGCCGAGGTCTCGATGAACAGCCGAGGTCTGGATGAACAGCTGAGGTCTCGATGAACAGCCGAGGTCTGGATGAACAGCTGAGGTCTGGATGAACAGCCGAGGTCTGGATGAACAGCCGAGGTCTCGGTGAACAGCCGAGGTCTGGATGAACAGCCGAGGTCTCGATGAACAGCCGAGGTCTGGATGAACAGCTGAGGTCTCGATGAACAGCCGAGGTCCCGATGAACAGCTGAGGTCTGGATGAACAGCCGAGGTCTGGATGAACAGCCGAGGTCTGGATGAACAGCCGAGGTCTGGATGAACAGCCGAGGTCTCGGTGAACAGCCGAGGTCTCGATGAACAGCCGAGGTCTCGATGAACAGCCGAGGTCTCGATGAACAGCCGAGGTCTCGATGAACAGCCGAGGTCTGGATGAACAGCCGAGGTCTGGATGAACAGCTGAGGTCTCGATGAACAGCCGAGGTCTCGATGAACAGCCGAGGTCTGGATGAACAGCTGAGGTCTCGATGAACAGCCGAGGTCTCGATGAACAGCCGAGGTCTGGATGAACAGCCGAGGTCTCGATGAACAGCCGAGGTCTCGGTGAACAGCCGAGGTCTGGATGAACAGCTTGAACAGAAAAGTCTGCATAACGCTGTGAATCTTCAAGAGCAATTTTTCTAACTCCTGATACAAACACTGTAACGAATTGACAAAGTGCTGAGAAACACCTGCAAAATACAAAGTCATTAGACAAAAGTACAAAACTCTTAAGATAAATAATAGATATATTTACAGATCTGAAATCAGATAGGTGCTCTAAACCTGTGAATAAAAAACCTCAGCTACAATTGTCCTAAGTAATGCTGTCCAACTGCAGTATAAGATCACACATATCCTCATTTATAAGAACTAGGGCTGTGTCGGTCATGGACTTCTGTCTGCCAGTTGTCATGCTAAAATAAAATATATCCGTATAAGTCTCGTACTATGATTTTATAGTAAGAAAAATATAATTGAACTTAAATGAATAAAATAGAATGGATATTTTTCCCATTTCCGGAGCGAGTGTGGATATGAAGCGGCCATGTTGAGCGTAACAGTGATGATTTGTTACAGGTCCCATTCACTAGATGTATAGTTATTTGGCAACTTTAGTTGTCAATGATACAAACCTTACAATGTCTTAGAAATCAGAACATGTATGGGCTTCATGATGCGACAATAGACTATCGATGATTTGAGAAAGTAGAGAGATAAAAGAAAACTTACGCTCTCTTCCTTGCCTTAGGCTGCACACCCTGTTCTCTCATCAAATGATCCCATTTCCACCCATCAGACTATACTCCAATTCATCTCCTCTTTACTAATATGTATCGTTAGTTTTGATTTAGAATGGCCCCGTTATCAAATGTGCAGGATCAGGGGCGGGGAAAAAAAGACACGTGATCTTTATGCACTCCAATAGTGAATGGAGGCCGCACGCTTTCCCACCGGTCCGTTTTTCAATGACGCCTGGTAGGCTACATCGTTTTTATAGCGGGAGTTGTGCTATAAAACGCTTATTTTTCCTGCAAGCATCAACCACTGTTTGAGGAGCATGCTCTCACTGAGCTACAGGTGATATTCCGCCCAAACTCCGCTCTCCAACCGTA
This sequence comes from Salvelinus namaycush, assembly GCF_016432855.1. NCBI lineage: Eukaryota > Metazoa > Chordata > Actinopteri > Salmoniformes > Salmonidae > Salvelinus > Salvelinus namaycush. Next base: position 1,342,611 of record NC_052333.1, read on the forward strand.
TTCCTGCAGCTACCCCGTCCTCCGTATGCCATGGGCTCTCCAACCCTGTTCCTGCAGCTACCCCGTCCGCCGTATGCCATGGGCTCTCCAACCCTGTTCCTGCAGCTACCCGGTCCGCCGTATGCCATGGGCTCTCCAACCCTGTTCCTGCAGCTACCCCGTCCTCCGTATGCCATGGGCTCTCCAACCCTGTTCCTGCAGCTACCCCGTCCGCCGTATGCCATGGGCTCTCCAACCCTGTTCCTGCAGCTACCCCGTCCTCCGTATGCCATGGGCTCTCCAACCCTGTTCCTGCAGCTACCCCGTCCTCCGTATGCCATGTGCTCTCCAACCCTGTTCCTGCAGCTACCCCGTCCTCCGTATGCCATGGCTCTCCAACCCTGTTCCTGCAGCTACCCCGTCCTCCGTATGCCATGGGCTCTCAACCCTGTTCCTGCAACTACCCCATCCTCCGTATGCCATGGGCTCTCAACCCTGTTCCTGCAGCTACCCCGTCCTCCGTATGCCATGTGCTCTCCAACCCTGTTCCTGCAGTTACCCCGTGCTCCGTATGCCATGGGCTCTCCAACCCTGTTCCTGCAGCTACCCCGTCCTCCGTATGCCATGGGCTCTCAACCCTGTTCCTTCAGCTACCCCGTCCTCCGTATGCCATGAGCTCTCCAACCCTGTTCCTGCAGCTACCCCGTCCGCCGTATGCCATGGGCTCTCCAACCCTGTTCCTGCAGCTACCCTGTCCTCCGTATGCCATGGGCTCTCCAACCCTGTTCCTGCAGCTACCCCGTCCTCCGTATGCCATGTGCTCTCCAACCCTGTTCCTGCAGCTACCCCGTCCTCCGTATGCCATGGGCTCTCCAACCCTGTTCCTGCAGCTACCCCGTCCTCCGTATGCCATGAGCTCTCCAACCCTGTTCCTGCAGCAACCCCGTCCTCCGTATGCCATGAGCTCTCCAACCCTGTTCCTGCAGCTACCCTGTCCTCCGTATGCCATGGGCTCTCCAACCCTGTTCCTGCAGCTACCCCGTCCTCCGTATACCATGGGCTCTCCAACCCTGTTCCTGCAGCTACCCCGTCCTCCGTATGCCATGGGCTCTCCAACCCTGTTCCCGCAGCTACCCCGTCCTCCGTATGCCATGAGCTCTCCAACCCTGTTCCTGCAGCTACCCCGTCCTCCGTATGCCATGAGCTCTCCAACCCTGTTCCTGCAGCTACCCCGTCCTCCGTATGCCATGGGCTCTCCAACCCTGTTCCTGCAGCTACCCCGTCCTCCGTATGCCATGGGCTCTCCAACCCTGTTCCTGCAGCTACCCTGTCCTCCGTATGCCATGGGCTCTCCAACCCTGTTCCTGCAGCTACCCCGTCCTCCGTATGCCATGGGCTCTCCAACCCTGTTCCCGCAGCTACCCCGTCCTCCGTATGCCATGGGCTCTCCAACCCTGTTCCCGCAGCTACCCCGTCCTCCGTATGCCATGGGCTCTCCAACCCTGTTCCTGCAGCTACCCCGTCTTCCGTATGCCATGGGCTCTCCATCCCTGTTCCTGCAGCTACCCCGTCCTCCGTATGCCATGGGCTCTCCAACCCTGTTCCTGCAGCTACCCTGTCCTCCGTATGCCATGGTCTCTCCATCCTTGTTCCTGCAGCTACCCCGTCCTCCGTATGCCATGGGCTCTCTAACCCTGTTCCTGCAGCTACCCCGTCCTCCGTATGCCATGGGCTCTCTAACCCTGTTCCTGCAGCTACCCCGTCCTCCGTATGCCATGGGCTCTCCAACCCTGTTCCTGCAGCTACCCTGTCCTCCGTATGCCATGGGCTCTCCATCCTTGTTCCTGCAGCTACCCCGTCCTCCGTATGCCATGGGCTCTCTAACCCTGTTCCTGCAGCTACCTCGTCCTCCGTATGCCATGGGCTCTCCAACCCTGTTCCTGCAGCTACCCCGTCCTCCGTATGCCATGAGCTCTCCAACCCTGTTCCCGCAGCTACCCCGTCCTCCGTATGCCATGGGCTCTCCAACCCTGTTCCCGCAGCTACCCCGTCCTCCGTATGCCATGGGCTCTCCAACCCTGTTCCTGCATCTACCCTGTCCTCCGTATGCCATGGGCTCTCCATCCCTGTTCCTGCAGCTACCCCGTCCTCCGTATGCCATGGGCTCTCTAACCCTGTTCCTGCAGCTACCCCGTGCCCCAAATTCTTCATTTGGGAAAGGAATTGAAATCTGTTCAGAACATCGATAGTGATGTGTTTTTTGTATATTATATTTCAGTAAACGGTTGAAATGAATAAAGGACAGAGAGGTGAGGAGATGGAAGCCCCTCAGCATGTTAGAGAAATGAATAAAGGACAGAGAGGTGAGGAGATGGAAGCCCCTCAGCATGTTAGAGAAATTAATAAAGGACAGAGAGGTGAGGAGATGGAAGCCCCTCAGCATGTTAGAGAAATTAATAAAGGACAGAGAGGTGAGGAGATGGAAGCCCCTCAGCATGTTAGAGAAATTAATAAAGGACAGAGAGGTGAGGAGATGGAAACAGATGGTGGTGAGATATTGTAACGGGCTTCCTCCTTCTCTTCATCCGAAGAGGAGTAGCAAGGATTCGACCAAAATGCAGCGTTGGAGTTATACATATTATTTATTACAAGGAACAGACGAAGACGGAAAAACTCTTGAACAACAATACAAAAACAACAAACGAAGTAGACAGACCTGGACTACGAACTTACACGTAACGAAGAACGAACGAACCAGTACTGACTACAAACAAAACGAACGAACGATACAGTCCCGTATGGTGCAACAAACACAGATACAGGAAACAACCACCCACAACAATCAATGTGAAAACACCTACCTTAATATGGCTCTCAATCAGAGGAAATGAAAACCACCTGCCTCTAATTGAGAACCATATCAGGTCACCCTTTAACCAACATAGAAACACATAACATAGACTACCCACCCAAACTCACGCCCTGACCGTCAAACACATACAAAATAACAGAAAACCGGTCAGGAACGTGACAGATATTCTGTATAGCTAACGGTAATGTGTCACCCAATTAATTATGGGGGGAAAAAATCACTATTATTAGGCTATTCAACATCAAATAGAAATTCACTGTATTTGTAGGCTATCTGTAAGCTGCCTTGCACAATCAATGAACCAACAGCATGGCCTTGGGCTATACGTTCTCTCCCAGACTCATGGATAGACCTGTTGGAGAGGAGCATGAGGTAACCGGTCCATCCAGTATGAATAATGATAGAGTACACACTCAAAGGACATGACTTGAATTTAGGCTAGACCAACTACTATGTACCAGAGACCTCTTAAATCCGTTTTTTAATTTTTTTTACAAATGTTTTTCTGCTGATGCGTAATATGTAGTAGGCTATGTATTGTATGAGGCACAATCATACTTTTAATTCTGTTATTTTTTTTCTCAGGCTTGGGCTCATAAGCCTATGTGTGTGTATGCACAAGCTCTCTTAATATGGAGGTTTTGAATGATTCATCACCTTACAACGTTGCTGTCCATTTCGTCGTGTCAGTCTTTGAAACAACGTCCACACTCAGTTTCAACCTGCTGTTGAACTCCTTTCTTCCAGCTGATCAATCACAGCGAGGGGAGTTTAAAAAAAGCAGGATACTGTTTTGATGATTAGTGTTGGATGTGATTTTAGATTGTATTTGCATTGATGTCAGAGTGGTTAGAGGGACAATAGAGCCCTGAGTACCAGGCCATTAGGACCTGATGGAGGAACAATAGAGCCCTGAGTACCAGGCCATTAGGACTTGATGGAGGGACAATAGAGCCCTGAGTACCAGGCCAGTAGGACCTGATGGAGGGACAATAGAGCCCTGAGTACCAGGCCATTAGGACCTGATGGAGGGACAATAGATCCTTGAGTACCAGGCCATTAGGACCTGATGGAGGAACAATAGACCCCTGAGTACCAGGCCAATAGGACCTGATGGAGGGACAATAGAGCCCTGAGTATCAGGCCATTAGGACCTGATGGAGGGACAATAGACCCCTGAGTACCAGGCCATTAGGAGCTGATGTCAGTGACAATAGAGCCCTGAGTACCAGGCCATTAGGACCTGATGGAGGGACAATAGACCCCTGAGTATCAGGTCATTAGGACCTGATGGAGGGACAATAGAGCCCTGAGTACAAGACCATTAGGACTTGATGGTCATTAGCATGTTGGGTACTAGCAAAGCATGTCCAGCGTGCATAAGAGGAGATTTCCGTGACTCAACAGTCACGTGTAATTTTACTGCAGTCATCACTCATGACTGCCGGTGTGGCGGTAACATGGTCAACGCAACAGCCTTAGGGAGTCCTCATAGATGTGGAACAGAACATATATGTGAAGTATTGATAGAGTGTTGTACCATGTTTACTTCGTGCATTTGAATTGGCAAAGTTCGTTCCACATGGGGACCAGCTTTGCATTTCTCCGTGACAGAGTCATTACCACAATCCGCCACTCTGCCATAAAGCACTGTGTCCCTAGACAGTACTGTAAGGGATGGCTTGCATCTCACCGATGAGGGCAACGATCTCTTTCTTCCTTGAGAGTCTGAGAGCTGGTCTCTCCTCCATTCTAACAAAGACACACGCAGTAGTACACACCACCACACCCACTGACGTTTGCCTGACAAGCCACGAACCGAACGGCTCTTTTGAAAGAGCCACCTAAAAAAATAAATGAATATAAGTGTATGTGTGTGTGTGTGTGCTTGTGTGTGTGTCTGTGTGTGTCGGTAGGAGGATATCAAAACTATAAACTAAATAATTGTCCAAATATACCCTCCGGGAGGCCAACCCCACGGTCTTCAGATACACAGGTGGTCCCTAGTCATTACGCTATGAACCCTCTTCTTAAAACACTGATTTCCACAGATCATTCAAATGACAGTCGTGAAACATTCATTGAAAAATGATTTTGTTTGTTTATTTCTCTTGCTTGGTTAAAATCCAATAGTCTAAAACAGTTGATTTGTTGAAAACGTCACATCATCGGGCGAAGGCAGATAAAGCGTTTAAAAAAAAAATCCAAACCAATCACTTTTGCATGTGAAAACACAGAATCCTACTCATTACTCAGCACAACTTGGCCCAGCGTTGTCCGGGTTTGGCCGGGGTTGGCCCAGCGTTGTCCGGGTTTGGCCGGGGTTGGCCCAGCGTTGTCCGGGTTTGGCCGGGGTTGGCCCAGCGTTGTCCGGGTTTGGCCGGGGTTGGCCCAGCGTTGTCCGGGTTTGGCCGGGGTTGGCCCAGCGTTGTCCGGGTTTGGCCGGGGTTGGCCCAGCGTTGTCCGGGTTTGGCCGGGGTTGGCCCAGCGTTGTCCGGGTTTGGCCGGGGTTGGCCCAGCGTTGTCCGGGTTTGGCCGGGGTTGGCCCAGCGTTGTCCGGGTTTGGCCGGGGTTGGCCCAGCGTTGTCCGGGTTTGGCCGGGGTAGGCCGTCGTTGTAAAATAAGAATTTGTTCTTAACTGACTTGCCTAGTTAATTAAAGGTTAAATAAAAAATTTAAATACAAAATGAATAGTAAAAATGCTTAATTGTGTTTGTTTTGAGCCGACTTCACAGACGGACAGATCACCTGGCTCGCAGCCCGGTTCCAAATCGAATGCAATCAAATTAAAATAAAATACAATGTTATTGGTCTCGTACACGTGATTAGCGAATGTTATTGCGGGTGTAGTGAAATGCTTGTGTTTCTAGCTCCAACAGTGCAGTAATGTCTAACAAGTAATATCTCAACCGTTTCACAACATATGCCCAATACACACAAATCTAAGTAGGAATAGATTAAGACGATATACATATGGACGAGCGATGTCAGAGCAGAACGGACTAAGATACAGTAGAATAGTATAGAATACAGTATATACATATGAGATGAGAAATACATAGACTAAGATACAGTAGAATAGTATAGAATACAGCATATACATATGAGATGAGTAATACATAGACTAAGATACAGTAGAATAGGATAGAATACAGTATATGAGATGAGTAATACATAGACTAAGATACAGTAGAATAGTATAGAATACAGTATATACATATGAGATGAGTAATACATAGACTAAGATACAGTAGAATAGTATAGAATACAGTATATACATATGAGATGAGTAATGCCAGATATGTAAACCTTATTGAAGTGACTAGCGTTTCATTCCTTAAAGTGGTCAGGGATGTCTTGTCTATGCCTATAGGCAGCAGTCTCTAATGTGCTAGTGATGGCTGCTTAACAGTCTGATGGCCTTAAGATAGAAACTGTCTTTCAGGTAGTGCAAAACACACATGCTATACACGGGCAAGATTAATCAAACCCTCTCAATGATACCCGAGTGCACCGTGTGCAGCACCCATACCCCCTGACTACTGTTTACCCGTGTGCAGTACCCACACCCCCTGACTACTGTTTACCCGTGTGCAGTACCCACACCCCCTGACTACTGTTTACCCGTGTGCAGTACCCACACCCCCTGACTACTGTTTACCCGTGTGCAGTACCCACACCCCCTGACTACTGTTTACCCGTGTGCAGTACCCACACCCCCTGACTACTGTTTACCCGTGTGCAGTACCCACACCCCCTGACTACTGTTTACTCGTGTGCAGTACCCACACCCCCTGACTACTGTTTACCCATGTGCAGTACCCACACCCCCTGACTACTGTTTACCCATGTGCAGTACCCACACCCCCTGACTACTGTTTACCCGTGTGCAGTACCCACACCCCCTGACTACTGTTTACCCGTGTGCAGTACCCACACCCCCTGACTACTGTTTACTCGTGTGCAGTACCCACACCCCCTGACTACTGTTTACCCATGTGCAGTACCCACACCCCCTGACTACTGTTTACCCGTGTGCAGTACCCACACCCCCTGACTACTGTTTACTCGTGTGCAGTACCCACACCCCCTGACTACTGTTTACCCATGTGCAGTACCCACACCCCCTGACTACTGTTAACCCGTGTGTGCAGTACCCACACCCCCTGACTACTGTTTACCCGTGTGCAGTACCCACACCCCCTGACTACTGTTTACTCGTGTGCAGTACCCACACCCCCTGACTACTGTTTACCCATATGCAGTACCCACACCCCCTGACTACTGTTTACCCGTGTGCAGTACCCACACCCCCTGACTACTGTTTACTCGTGTGCAGTACCCACACCCCCCTGACTACTGTTAACCCGTGTGTGCAGTACCCACACCCCCTGACTACTGTTTACCCGTGTGCAGTACCCACACCCCCTGACTACTGTTTACTCGTGTGCAGTACCCACACCCCCTGACTACTGTTTACCCGTGTGCAGTACCCAGACCCCCTGACTACTGTTTACCCGTGTGCAGTACCCACACCCCCTGACTACTGTTTACCCATATGCAGTACCCACACCCCCTGACTACTGTTTACCCGTGTGCAGTACCCACACCCCCTGACTACTGTTTACTCGTGTGCAGTACCCACACCCCCCTGACTACTGTTAACCCGTGTGCAGTACCCACACCCCCTGACTACTGTTTACCCGAGTGCACCGTGTGCAGTACCCACACCCCCTGACTACTGTTTACCCATGTGCAGTACCCACACCCCCTGACTACTGTTTACCCATGTGCAGTACCCACACCCCCTGACTACTGTTTACCCATGTGCAGTACCCACACCCCCTGACTACTGTTTACCCGTGTGCAGTACCCACACCCCCTGACTACTGTTTACCCGTGTGCAGTACCCACACCCCCTGACTACTGTTTACTCGTGTGCAGTACCCACACCCCCTGACTACTGTTTACCCATGTGCAGTACCCACACCCCCTGACTACTGTTTACCCGTGTGCAGTACCCACACCCCCTGACTACTGTTTACTCGTGTGCAGTACCCACACCCCCTGACTACTGTTTACCCATGTGCAGTACCCACACCCCCTGACTACTGTTAACCCGTGTGTGCAGTACCCACACCCCCTGACTACTGTTTACCCGTGTGCAGTACCCACACCCCCTGACTACTGTTTACTCGTGTGCAGTACCCACACCCCCTGACTACTGTTTACCCATATGCAGTACCCACACCCCCTGACTACTGTTTACCCGTGTGCAGTACCCACACCCCCTGACTACTGTTTACTCGTGTGCAGTACCCACACCCCCCTGACTACTGTTAACCCGTGTGTGCAGTACCCACACCCCCTGACTACTGTTTACCCGTGTGCAGTACCCACACCCCCTGACTACTGTTTACTCGTGTGCAGTACCCACACCCCCTGACTACTGTTTACCCGTGTGCAGTACCCAGACCCCCTGACTACTGTTTACCCGTGTGCAGTACCCACACCCCCTGACTACTGTTAACCCGTGTGCAGTACCCACACCCCCTGACTACTGTTTACCCATGTGCAGTACCCACACCCCCCTGACTACTGTTTACCCATGTGCAGTACCCACACCCCTTGACTACTGTTTACCCGAGTGCAGTACCCACACCCCCTGACTACTGTTTACTCGAAGAGCAGCACCCACACCCCCCTGAATACTGTTTAACCGAGTGCAGTACCCACACCCCCTGACTACTGTTTACCCGTGTGCAGTACCCACACCCCCCTGACTACTGTTAACCCGTGTGCAGTACCCACACCCCCTGACTACTGTTTACTCGTGTGCAGCACCCACACCCCCCTGACTACTGTTTACCCGTGTGCAGTACCCACACCCCCTGACTACTGTTAACCCGTGTGCAGTACCCACACCTCCTGACTACTGTTTACCCGTGTGCAGTACCCACACCCCCTGACTACTGTTTACTCGTGTGCAGCACCCACACCCCCTGACTACTGTTAACCCGTGTGCAGTACCCACACCTCCTGACTACTGTTTACCCGTGTGCAGTACCCACACCCCCTGACTACTGTTTACTCGTGTGCAGCACCCACACCCCCCTGACTACTGTTAACCCGTGTGCAGTACCCACACCCCCTGACTACTGTTTACCCATGTGCAGTACCCATACCCCCCTGACTACTGTTTACCCGTGTGCAGTACCCACACCCCCTGACTACTGTTAACCCGTGTGCAGTACCCACACCCCCTGACTACTGTTTACCCATGTGCTGTACCCATACCCCCCTGACTACTGTTTACCCGTGTGCAGTACCCAAACCCCCTGACTACTGTTTACCCTTGTGCAGTACCCACACCCCCTGACTACTGTTAACCCGTGTGCAGTACCCACACCCCCTGACTACTGTTTACCTGTGTGCAGTACCCAGACCCCCTGACTACTGTTTACCCGTGTGCAGTACCCACACCCCCCTGACTACTGTTAACCCGTGTGCAGTACCCACACCCCCTGACTACTGTTTACTCGTGTGCAGTACCCACACCCCCTGACTACTGTTTACCCATGTGCAGTACCCACACCCCCTGACTACTGTTTACCCGTGTGCAGTACCCACACCCCCTGACTACTGTTTACCCGTGTGCAGTACCCACACCCCCTGACTACTGTTTACCCGTGTGCAGTACCCACACCCCCTGACTACTGTTTACCCGTGTGCAGTACCCACACCCCCCTGACAACTGTTTACTTGTAGATGGGAACACCCTGAAAAGTAACTTGACACAGTGTTAATCAGTCAGCACAAACATGGATTAGAATAACGACAAGGCAGGAATTGGAATGTATTCGACATGTTTTCGAAACAGAGATGCTTTCCGTCGAGTGTGATAAGTGCCTTGACGTGCTCAGCTGAACAGAGGCTCTGTTTACATGTGTGTTTGGGGGTTTAACCATTGACTATAGCTATATGCGACTCATAACAAGTTGACCATTTCTTAACAAAGCAATTTTTGTTTTCTGGGCTATGGTTTGTGTCGTGGTCTTTGGTTGTTCTACGTTGAGGAAATGCAACGTAGTTAATTACAGTGTTTTTCCGGTCTGAAATGTGTCTACGTCGTCTCACCGTAGCTTGGTCTGCGCAACGCAAACGGACATGAGCGGTGTGGCCGTTACAACAAAAAAGAATGCGGTTCTTGAAACGGCAGTAAAAGTGCAGTAACTGCCGTCGACTGTGGTATTTTGGACGCAGTATTTTGAACTGCAGTTATACTGCACTCTGACTGCAATCGTTTTTTCTTAAGGGGGGGGGGGCAGTTTTCCCAAAGTTTGGTGGTTTGAAACTTAACGTAACTAGCTATGTTTTGTGTAAGAAAGTATGATACATTGTGGTGTATGAATTGACCATACACATTAGCTAACGTTACAGTCTTATGTTGGCTAATGTTAACTAGCTAGTTAATGTTAACTGGCTATCGTAGCAGCTAAGGACATTTGCTATCTTATTTGTGCATATTTGTGCTCGTGCAAGTGTCTAGATCAGTAAGCCTTACTTGGAAAGACTTACTTGGCAAAATATAGCTAGCTAGCTTTCCTTGTTTGTTGGTTAGCTACCTAACCAATGTTAGCCCTCATCTGACTGGTATAATGTTACATTAGCTAACTAGCTAGCTAACTACCTAGATAAGCATTGGCTAACTACCTTTATTTGCCTGTTCGTTAGTGAGCTAGCTTTCAGCTGACTGGTGTTTGCTAGCTACAGAGGCTAGCTGCTGGACTTTGCAAAAGCAAGCTAATGTTAGCTAGGTAATGTTCGATAGTTAGGTACCTAGCTAATCAAAATATCTGTTTGCATTTATTGATAAACCTCAGCTTGAATTCCACCATATACTGTAGCTAGCTATGTAAAGTAGCCTAGGTTTGTTGGCGTACACTTCTTATGACTGGCAGCATGGCGCAAGCAGCTGTGTTGTTGCCGAGCAACCGACCGGTGTTAGAACTCTGAGATTTGGCTGAAAAGATGTTAGCATTGTCAAGAATGCTACAAAAAGGTAACACATTGTTGGTTCTTAATGGACAAAAATTAGCACGTGAGAGTGATAAATGATACAAACTTATTCAGTCCGAAAGTTGGCAAGTCTAATGGTCACTTTATGGACTCTGTAGTCTCGTTCTGTAGTCTTGTTCTGTAGTCTCGTTCTGTAGTCTCGTTCTGTAGTCTCGTTCTGTAGTCTCGTTCTGTAGTCTCCTTCTGTAGTCTCCTTCTGTAGTCTCCTTCTGTAGTCTCGTTCTGTAGTCTCGTTCTGTAGTCTCGTTCTTCTCCGACACCTAGATATTGAGCTAGTTTTGGGCCAAAATATTGTCTGACCACCCTAATGCGAACAACCCTGTTAAAAATCTGGTATGTGGATCTTGGTAACGGCCGGACGGCTCATGACGAGAGGCGGGGATTGTGTTGTGTACCTCCAATCAAGTTGATTTGCAAATTTTCATCGAGATTGGTGTCCTATTGGCTTAGATATGTTGGTAGGGAGATTTTTGAATTTAACACTGAGCTTCAACCAATGCCTATATAGACGCGACTATCGTCTATAATTAAGCAAATAAGGCCCGAGGGGGTGTGGTATATGGCCAATATACCACGGCTAAGGGCTGTTCTTCAGCACGACGCAACGCGGAGTGCCGGACACAGCTCTTAGCCGTGGTATATTGGCCATATACCACATACCCCCCTGAGGTGCCTTATTAGTATTATAAACTGGTTATCAATGTAATTAGAGCAGTGAAAATAAATGTTTTGTCATACCCGTGGTATACGGTCTGATATACCATGGCTGTCAGCCAATCAGCATTCAGGGCTCGAACCACCCAGTTTCTAATATAGATGTTATATAACGGAACAGACACGGTGTTTATGCATTTCCTGTTTGTTTCTATATAGATGGAGATTCCTATATGGAATAGATGCTCCTATAAATATTATTAGCCTCCATATGTATTGATTTGTCGGCAACAATATTTCACCTTTATTTAACCAGGTAGACTAGTTATTTCACCTTTATTTAACCAGGTAGGCCAGTTATTTCACCTTTATTTAACCAGGTAGGCTAGTTATTTCACCTTTATTTAACCAGGTAGGCTAGTTATTTCACCTTTATTTAACCAGGTAGACTAGTTATTTCACCTTTATTTAACCAGGTAGGCTAGTTATTTCACCTGTATTTAACCAGGTAGGCTAGTTATTTCACCTTTATTTAACCAGGTAGGCTAGTTATTTCACCTTTATTTAACCAGGTACGCTAGTTATTTCACCTTTATTTAACCAGGTAGGCTAGTTATTTCACCTTTATTTAACCAGGTAGACTAGTTATTTCACCTTTATTTAACCAGGTAGGCTAGTTATTTCACCTTTATTTAACCAGGTAGGCTAGTTATTTCACCTTTATTTAACCAGGTAGGCTAGTTATTTCACCTTTATTTAACCAGGTAGGCTAGTTATTTCACCTTTATTTAACCAGGTAGGCTAGTTATTTCACCTTTATTTAACCAGGTAGGCTAGTTATTTCACCTTTATTTAACCAGGTACGCTAGTTATTTCACCTTTATTTAACCAGGTAGGCTAGTTATTTCACCTTTATTTAACCAGGTAGACTAGTTATTTCACCTTTATTTAACCAGGTAGGCTAGTTATTTCACCTTTATTTAACCAGGTAGGCTAGTTATTTCACCTTTATTTAACCAGGTAGGCTAGTTATTTCACCTTTATTTAACCAGGTAGGCTAGTTATTTCACCTTTATTTAACCAGGTAGGCTAGTTATTTCACCTTTATTTAACCAGGTACGCTAGTTATTTCACCTTTATTTAACCAGGTAGGCTAGTTATTTCACCTTTATTTAACCAGGTAGACTAGTTATTTCACCTTTATTTAACCAGGTAGGCTAGTTATTTCACCTGTATTTAACCAGGTAGGCTAGTTATTTCACCTTTATTTAACCAGGTAGGCTAGTTATTTCACCTTTATTTAACCAGGTAGGCTAGTTATTTCACCTTTATTTAACCAGGTAGGCTAGTTATTTCACCTTTATTTAACCAGGTAGGCTAGTTATTTCACCTTTATTTAACCAGGTAGGCTAGTTATTTCACCTTTATTTAACCAGGTAGGCTAGTTATTTCACCTTTATTTAACCAGGTAGGCTAGTTATTTCACCTTTATTTAACCAGGTAGGCTAGTTATTTCACCTTTATTTAACCAGGTAGGCTAGTTATTTCACCTTTATTTAACCAGGTAGGCTAGTTATTTCACCTTTATTTAACCAGGTAGGCTAGTTATTTCACCTTTATTTAACCAGGTAGGCTAGTTATTTCACCTTTATTTAACCAGGTAGGCTAGTTATTTCACCTTTATTTAACCAGGTAGGCTAGTTATTTCACCTTTATTTAACCAGGTAGGCTAGTTATTTCACCTTTATTTAACCAGGTAGGCCAGTTATTTCACCTTTATTTAACCAGGTAGGCCAGTTATTTCACCTTTATTTAACCAGGTAGGCTAGTTATTTCACCTTTATTTAACCAGGTATTAATATATTATATATATAACCCTAACCCTAATATAACCCTAATATTTAACCAGGTCGGCCAGTTGAGAACAAGTTCTCATTTACAACTGCAACCTGGCCAAGATAAAGCAAAGCAGTGCGACACAAACAACAACACAGAGTTACACATAAACAAACGTACAGTCAATAACACAATAGAAAAATCTATGTACAGTGTGTGCAAGTGTAGAAGAGTAAGCTCTATCCATTTGTGTCATGCAGCTATACACACAATGATGTTTACGATAACCCTCACAGCACACAGAAAGGACTGACATACTGTACGTGGCAAACGTATGTTAACAATGTATTGTGTGCTCTTTGGATGATTGGATGATGGCTGCTCTGGTATTTACTCCGCTGTTGCTAGGACACTCCCTTTCAACATTTTAACCGAGCGCACTGATTGGCTGCCGGCCATGTTGCAAGATTCTCTCAGCCCAAATATCTCCCGTTCCTCTCATAGAAACATGCCCTTCTTTATCTCTCTCTCTCCATCCATCCCTCTTGTTCCTCTCATAGAAACATGCCCTTCTTTATCTCTCTCTCTCCATCCATCCCTCTTGTTCCTCTCATAGAAACATGCCCTTCTTTATCTCTCCCTCTCTCTCCATCCATCCCTCTTGTTCCTCCCATAGAAACATGCCCTTCTTTATCTCTCCCTCTCTCTCCATCCATCCCTCTCGTTCCTCCCATAGAAACATGCCCTTCTTTATCTCTCCCTCTCTCTCCATCCATCCCTCTTGTTCCTCTCATAGAAACATGCCCTTCTTTATCTCTCTCTCTCCATCCATCCCTCTTGTTCCTCCCATAGAAACATGCCCTTCTTTATCTCTCTCTCTCCATCCATCCCTCTTGTTCCTCTCATAGAAACATGCCTCTCTTTATCTCTCCCTCTCCATCCATCCCTCTTGTTCCTCTCATAGAAACATGCCCTTCTTTATCTCTCTCTCTCCATCCATCCCTCTTGTTCCTCTCATAGAAACATGCCCTTCTTTATCTCTCCCTCTCTCTCCATCCATCCCTCTTGTTCCTCTCATAGAAACATGCCCTTCTTTATCTCTCTCTCTCCACCCATCCCTCTTGTTCCTCTCATAGAAACATGCCCTTCTTTATCTCTCTCTCTCCATCCATCCCTCTTGTTCCTCTCATAGAAACATGCCCTTCTTTATCTCTCTCTCTCCATCCCTCTTGTTCCTCCCATAGAAACATGCCCTTCTTTATCTCTCCCTCTCCATCCATCCCTCTTGTTCCTCTCATAGAAACATGCCCTTCTTTATCTCTCCCTCTCCATCCATCCCTCTCTTCCTCTCTTTATCTCTCTCCATCTCTCCCTCTCTCCGTCCATCCCTCTTGTTCCTCTCATAGAAACATGCCCTTCTTTATCTCTCTCTCTCCATCCATCCCTCTCTTCCTCTCTCCATCTCTCTCCATCTCTCCCTCTCTCCGTCCATCCCTCTTGTTCCTCCCATAGAAACATGCCCTTCTTTATCTCTCTCTCTCTCTCCGTCCATCCCTCTTGTTCCTCCCATAGAAACATGCCCTTCTTTATCTCTCCCTCTCTCTCCATCCATCCCTCTTGTTCCTCCCATAGAAACATGCCCTTCTTTATCTCTCCCTCTCTCTCCATCCATCCCTCTTGTTCCTCCCATAGAAACATGCCTGTCTTTATCTCTCCCTCTCTCTCCATCCATCCCTCTTGTTCCTCCCATAGAAACATGCCCTTCTTTATCTCTCCCTCTCTCTCCATCCATCCCTCTTGTTCCTCCCATAGAAACATGCCCTTCTTTATCTCTCCCTCTCTCTCCATCCCTCTTGTTCCTCCCATAGAAACATGCCTGTCTTTATCTCTCCCTCTCTCTCCATCCATCCCTCTTGTTCCTCCCATAGAAACATGCCCTTCTTTATCTCTCCCTCTCTCTCCATCCATCCCTCTTGTTCCTCCCATAGAAACATGCCCTTCTTTATCTCTCCCTCTCTCTCCATCCATCCCTCTTGTTCCTCCCATAGAAACATGCCCTTCTTTATCTCTCTCTCTCCATCCATCCCTCTTGTTCCTCTCATAGAAACATGCCCTTCTTTATCTCTCCCTCTCTCTCCATCCCTCTTGTTCCTCCCATAGAAACATGCCCTTCTTTATCTCTCCCTCTCCATCCATCCCTCTTGTTCCTCCCATAGAAACATGCCCTTCTTTATCTCTCTCTCTCCATCCATCCCTCTCTTCCTCTCTCCATCCATCCCTCTCTCTCCCTCTCTCCGTCCATCCCTCTTGTTCCTCCCATAGAAACATGCCCTTCTTTATCTCTCCATCTCTCTCCATCTCTCCCTCTCTCCGTCCATCCCTCTTGTTCCTCCCATAGAAACATGCCCTTCTTTATCTCTCTCTCTCTCTCTCCGTCCATCCCTCTTGTTCCTCCCATAGAAACATGCCCTTCTTTATCTCTCCCTCTCCATCCATCCCTCTTGTTCCTCCCATAGAAACATGCCCTTCTTTATCTCTCTCTCTCCATCCATCCCTCTTGTTCCTCCCATAGAAACATGCCCTTCTTTATCTCTCTCTCTCTCTCCATCCATCCCTCTTGTTCCTCCCATAGAAACATCTTTATCTCTCTCTCTCCATCCATCCCTCTCGTTCCTCCCATAGAAACATCTTTATCTCTCTCTCTCCATCCATCCATCCCTCTTGTTCCTCTCATAGAAACATGCCCTTCTTTATCTCTCTCTCTCTCTCCATCCATCCCTCTTGTTCCTCTCATAGAAACATGCCCTTCTTTATCTCTCCCTCTCCATCCATCCCTCTTGTTCCTCCCATAGAAACATGCCCTTCTTTATCTCTCCCTCTCCATCCATCCCTCTTGTTCCTCCCATAGAAACATGCCCTTCTTTATCTCTCCCTCTCCATCCATCCCTCTTGTTCCTCCCATAGAAACATGCCCTTCTTTATCTCTCCCTCTCCATCCATCCCTCTTGTTCCTCCCATAGAAACATGCCCTTCTTTATCTCTCCCTCTCCATCCATCCCTCTTGTTCCTCCCATAGAAACATGCCCTTCTTTATCTCTCCCTCTCCATCCATCCCTCTTGTTCCTCCCATAGAAACATGCCCTTCTTTATCTCTCCCTCTCCATCCATCCCTCTTGTTCCTCCCATAGAAACATGCCCTTCTTTATCTCTCCCTCTCCATCCATCCCTCTTGTTCCTCCCATAGAAACATGCCCTTCTTTATCTCTCCCTCTCCATCCATCCCTCTCTTCCTCTCTTTATCTCTCCCTCTCTCTCCATCTCTCCCTCTCTCTCCATCCATCTCTCCCTCTCTCTCCATCCATCCCTCTTGTTCCTCTCATAGAAACATGCCCTTCTTTATCTCTCCCTCTCCATCCATCCCTCTTGTTCCTCCCATAGAAACATGCCCTTCTTTATCTCTCCCTCTCCATCCATCCCTCTTGTTCCTCCCATAGAAACATGCCCTTCTTTATCTCTCCCTCTCCATCCATCCCTCTTGTTCCTCCCATAGAAACATGCCCTTCTTTATCTCTCCCTCTCCATCCATCCCTCTTGTTCCTCCCATAGAAACATGCCCTTCTTTATCTCTCCCTCTCCATCCATCCCTCTTGTTCCTCCCATAGAAACATGCCCTTCTTTATCTCTCCCTCTCCATCCATCCCTCTTGTTCCTCCCATAGAAACATGCCCTTCTTTATCTCTCCCTCTCCATCCATCCCTCTCTTCCTCTCTTTATCTCTCCCTCTCTCTCCATCTCTCCCTCTCTCTCCATCCATCTCTCCCTCTCTCTCCATCCATCCCTCTTGTTCCTCTCATAGAAACATGCCCTTCTTTATCTCTCCCTCTCCATCCATCCCTCTTGTTCCTCTCATAGAAACATGCCCTTCTTTATCTCTCTCTCTCCATCCATCCCTCTTGTTCCTCCCATAGAAACATGCCCTTCTTTATCTCTCTCTCTCCATCCATCCCTCTCTTCCTCTCTCCATCTCTCTCCATCCATCCCTCTCTTCCTCTCTCCATCTCTCCCTCTCTCTCCATCCATCCCTCTCTTCCTCTCTTTATCTCTCCCTCTCTCTCCATCTATCCCTCTCTTCCTCTCTTTATCTCTCCCTCTCTCTCCATCCATCCCTCCATCTCTCCCTCTCTCTCCATCCATCCCTCCATCTCTCCCTCTCTCTCATCCATCCCTCTCTTCCTCTCTCTCTCCCTCTCTCTCCATCCATCCCTCTCTCTCCATCCATCCCTCTCTTCCTCTCTTTATCTCTCCCTCTCTCCCTCTCTCTCTCTCCATCCATCCCTCTCTTCCTCTCTTTATCTCTCCCTCTCTCTCCATCTCTCCCTCTCTCTCCATCCATCCCTCTCTTCCTCTCTTTATCTCTCCCTCTCTCCCTCCCTCTCTCTCCATCCATCCCTCTCTTCCTCTCTTTATCTCTCCCTCTCTCTCCATCTCTCCCTCTCTCTCCATCCATCCCTCTCTTCCTCTCTTTATCTCTCCCTCTCTCCCTCCCTCTCTCTCCATCCATCCCTCTCTCCATCTCTCTCCATCCATCCCTCTCTCCCTCTCTCTCCATCCATCCCTCTCTTCCTCTCTTTATCTCTCTCTCCCTCTCTCTCCATCCATCCCTCTCTTCCTCTCTTTATCTCTCCCTCTCTCTCCATCCATCCCTCTCTTCCTCTCTTTATCTCTCCCTCTCTCTCCATCCATCCCTCTCTTCCTCTCTTTATCTCTCCCTCTCTCTCCATCCATCCCTCTTTGTTTCTTTCTTTCTCTTTTTTAAATCCCTCTCCTTTCTTTTCCCTGTCTTTGTCATTCTCTCTCTCTTTTCCATATTTCAGTCAGTCAGTCAGTCAGTCAGTCAGTCAGTCAGTCAGTCAGTCAGTCAGTCAGTCAGTCAGTCAGTCAGTCAGTCAGTCAGTCAGTCTGTCTGTCTGTCTGTCTGTCTGTCTGTCTGTCTGTCTGTCTGTCTGTCTGTCTGTGTGTCTGTGTGTCTGTCTGTGTGTCTGTCTGTCTGTCTACAGTATCTCCCTAAGCCTTTTATTTGTCAATGTTACCTCTCAACAACCACACATGCCATCCAATTATTTCCGCCCCCCATACAGTCAAATTCAGAACTAGAAGCACAAGCATTTCGCTACACTCGCAATAACATGTGACCAATAAAACGTGATTTGATTTGATGTATGTTACAAAATGGTGACGGACACATTATATGAGCCTCGTACGAACCATCCTGATATCACAAACTTAAATTCAGTTTTGCTACAAGTGATTATGTAGAAGCACAGTAACAGTAATATGAAATATGAGCTATGAAATATGAGATATGAGCTTACAGTCAGTAGTACAATATACTGTATAATTACAGATAGGAGTCTACTGTCTGTTTAAGATACAGTACCTCATTATGCTTAGCTATGTGTCATAACTGTTATGTTTGATGAGGCAGAAGGAAGGCATGTGGGGAGGGAGGGAGAGAGAGAGAGATGGAGGGAGGGAGGGAGGGAGAGAGAGAGATGGAGGGAGGAAGGGAGAGAGAGAGAGAGATGGAGGGAGGGAGGCAGAGAGAGAGAGATGGAGGGAGGAAGGGAGAGAGAGAGAGAGATGGAGGGAGGAAGGGAGAGAGAGAGATGGAGGGAGGGAGGCAGAGAGAGAGAGATGGAGGGAGGGAGGCAGAGAGAGAGAGATGGAGGGAGGGAGGGAGAGAGAGAGAGAGATGGAGGGAGGAAGGGAGAGAGAGAGAGAGATGGAGGGAGGAAGGTAGAGAGAGAGATGGAGGGAGGAAGGGAGAGAGAGAGAGAGATAGGGTGGGAGGAAGGGAGAGAGAGAGAGATAGGGAGGGAGGAAGGGAGAGAGAGAGAGATGGAGGGAGGAAGGGAGAGAGAGAGATGGAGGGAGGAAGGGAGAGAGAGAGAGATGGAGGGAGGAAGGGAGAGAGAGAGAGATGGAGGGAGGGAGGGAGAGAGAGAGATGGAGGGAGGGAGGGAGAGAGAGAGAGATGGAGGGAGGGAGGGAGGCAGAGAGAGAGAGATGGAGGGAGGGAGGTAGAGAGAGAGAGATGGAGGGAGGAAGGGAGAGAGAGAGAGATGGAGGGAGGGAGGGAGAGAGAGAGAGATGGAGGGAGGGAGGCAGAGAGAGAGAGAGAGAGGGAGGCAGGGAGAGAGAAAGAGAGGAAGGGAGGGAGAGGCAGAGAGAGAGGGAGGCAGAGAGACAGAGAGAGAGAGACAGAGAGAGAGAGGCAGAGAGAGAGAGACTGGAGAGAGAGACTGGAGAGAGAGAGAGAGAGAGAGAGAGAGAGAGAGAGAGAGAGAGAGAGAGAGATTGTCCTGAGAGGGTTGGTTGATATAGTATTACTAGGCCTCTCAGCCTTTGTCTTTCTCACCCCCCCCCCCCCCCCCCCCCCCCCCCCCCCCCCCCCCCCCCCCCCCCCCCCCCCCCCCCCCCCCCCCCCCCCCCCCCCTCTTTCTGCATCTGTCCATCTCATGCTCTCTCTGTCTGTCTCTTTGTATCTCTGTCTCTCTCTCTTTCTCTCCCCCCCCCTCCCCACTCTCTCTCTCTTGGTCCCTCAATTCAATTCAAAGGGCTTTATTGGCATGAGAAACACATGTTTACATTGCCAAAGCAAGTAAAATAGATAAGAAATAAAAGTGAAACAATGACACTTTTACAATAAACATTACACTCACAAGAGTTTCAAATGAAAAGTGACATTTCAATTGTCATATTATGTCTATATACAGTGATGTAACGATGTACAAATGGTTAAAGTACACAAGGGAAAATAAATAAGCATAAATATGGGTTGTATTTACAATGGTGTTTGTTCTTCACTGGTTGCCCTTTTCTTGTGGCAACAGGTCACACATCTTGCTGCTGTGATGCACACTGTGGTATTTCACCCAGTAGATATGGGAGTTTATCAAAATTGGATTTGTTTTCTAATTCTTTGTGGATCTGTGTAATCTGAGGGAAATATGTGTCTCTAATATGGTCATACATTGGGCAGGAGGTTAGGAATTGCAGCTCAGTTTCCACCTCATTTTGTGGGCAGTGTGCACATAGGTATTCTGTCACTGTGTCTCTGTTTAGGGCCAAATAGCATTCTAATAGCATACTCTGTTTTTTTGGTCAATTCTTTCCAAGTAATTCACTTTTTGTTTTCTCATGATTTGGTTGGGTCTGATTGTGTTGCTGTCCTGGGGCTCTGTGGGGTGTGTTTGTGTTTGTGAACAGAGTCCCAGGACCAGCTTGCTTTGGGGACTCTTCTCCAGGTTCATCTCTCTGTAGGTGATGGCTTTGTTATGTTGGTTTTCTGTATGTATTTTTCCAATTTCGTGATATCCAATTGCGACCCAATTACGATCTTGTCTCATCGCTGCAACTCCCCAACGGGCTCGGGAAGAGGCGAAGGTCGAGTCATGTGTCTTCCGAAACACGATCCGCCAAACCTCGCTCCTTAACACCCACTCGCTTAACCCGAAAGCCAGCCGCACCAATGTGTCGAAGGAAAAAACTGTTCAACTGACGACCGAAGTCAGCCTGCAGGCGCCCGGCCCGCCACAAGGAGTCACTAGAGCGTGATGAGCCAAGTAAAGCACCCTCGGCTAAACCCTCCCCTAACCCGGACGAGGCTGGGCCAATTGTGCGCCGCCCTATGGTTTTCCCGATCAAGGCCGGTTGTGACACAGCCTGGAATCGAACCCGGGTCTGTAGTAACTCCTCTCCTCTCAGCCTTAGACCACTGCGCCACTCGGGAGGCCGGTGACAGTTATCTATCTGTGTCTCCTCCCTCTCCCTTCCTCTGTCCATATTTGACTGCACCCCTCTCTTCCATTACTGTATGGACAAACCCTTTTGTCCCCTAATGCACTGGTTACATGTAATATGGGTCAGGGTGTGTGATTGTCATGGTTGGGGAAGGGAGGTTTGAGGGTGAGGAAGGGGGGGAGGGGTTGAGGAAGGGGGGAGGTGCTGTAGTGTCACTGGTAACCTCTCAGTGTTCTCTGTAGCCTGTTATTGTGTGTGTTTGTGTGTGTGTGTGTGTGTGTGTGTGTGTGTGTGTGTGTGTGTGTGTGTGTGTGTGTGTGTGTGTGTGTGTGTGTGTGTGTGTGTGTGTGTGTGTGTGTGTGTGTGTGTGTGTGTGTGTGTGTGTGTGTGTGTGTGTGTGTGTGTGAGAGAGAGTGTGTGTGATGATTTCCTCTGATCTTCAATATAGGAGAAGGGCCTACGGTGACGGTGTGTTCAGTATCAACAGTAAACAGCTATGTGACAACCAACCTGAATATGACATATATTAGAAATGGTATCATCCACACATCTCATAATATGTCTTCTGCCTTTAATTAATTCTAATAATAGCTTTTATTGGTTTATTGAGTAGAATGTGGTATATTTTGCGACGTGAGATTCATTGAAACTCTAATCAGATAAAAGTTTAATTTGTCACATGGGATGAATACAACGGGTGTAGACTTAACCGTGAAAAGACATGATAAATAATAGTATTTCAAGAGAAATAAAATAGAACAAGAATCAATAATCAGAAAAATATTCAGACCCCTTGACATTTTGTTACGTTACAGTCTTATTTTAAAATGATTATATTTTGGTTTTTTTTCTCATCAATCTACACACAATAGGCCATATAATGACAAAGCAAAAACTGTTTTTTCAAAAATGTTGCTAATGTATTAAAAATATTTAATACATTTACATATATTAATACATTTACATATATTAATACATTTACATATATTAATACATTTACATATATTAATACATTTACATAAGTATTCAGACCCTTTGAGACTCGACACTGAGATATTTGGGATGTTTCTACAACTTGTGGAAAATTGAATTTACTCCTGCTGACTTTAACTTCCTGCTGACTTACTTCCTTCTTCTTCTTTACTCCTGCTGACTTTAACTTCCTGCTGACTTACTTCCTTCTTCTTCTTTACTCCTGCTGACTTTAACTTCCTGCTGACTTACTTCCTTCTTCTTCTTTACTCCTGCTGACTTTAACTTCCTGCTGACTTACTTCCTTCTTCTTCTTTACTCCTGCTGACTTTAACTTCCTGCTGACTTACTTCCTTCTTCTTCTTTACTCCTGCTGATTTTAACTTCCTGCTGATTTGCTGCACCCTCGACAACTACTGTGATTATTATTATTTGACCATGCTGGTCATTTATGAACATTTGAACATCTTGGCCATGTTCTGTTATAATCTCCACCCGGCACAGCCTGAAGAGGACTGGCCACCCCTCATAGCCTGGTTCCTCTCTAGGTTTCTTCCTAGGTTCCGGCCTTTCTAGGGAGTTTTTCCTAGCCACCGTGCTTCTACACCTGCATTGCTTGCTGTTTGGGGTTTTAGGCTGGGTTTCTGTACAGCACTTTGTGACATCAGCTGATGTACGAAGGGCTATATAAATAAATTTGATTTGATTTGATTGGACATGATTTGGAAAGGCACACACATGTCTATTTAAAGGTCACACAGTTGACAGTGCATGTCAGAGCAAATACCAAAGTCATGAGGTCAAAGGAATTGTCCGTAGAGCACCGAGACAGGATTGTGTCAATGCACAGATCCATCATTCTAAAATTGAAGAAGTTTGGAACCGCCAAGACTCATACTAGAGCTGGCCGGCCAAACAGGGAGGTGACCACGAACACGATGGTCACACTGACAGAGCTACAGAGTTCCTCTGTGGAGATGTGAGAACCTTCCAGAAGGTCAACCATCTCTGCAGCACCAAATCATACCTTTATGGTAGAGTGGCCAGATGGAAGCCACTCCTCAGTAAAAGGCACATGACAGCCCACTTGGAGTTTTCCAAAACGGCACATAAAGGACTCTCAGATTATGAGAAAAAAGATTCTCTGGTCTGTTGAAACCAAGATTGAACTCTTTGGCCGGAATGCCAAGCGCCACGTCTTGAGGAAAACAAGCCCTGCTCATCACCTGGCCATCACTACAGTGAAGCATGGTGGTGGCAGCATCGTGTTGTGGGGATGTTTAGTCAAGATCGAGGGAAAGATGTACAGAGCACCTTGATGAAAACCTGCTCCAGAACGCTCAGGACCTCAGACTGGGGTGAAGGTTCACCTTCCAACAGGACAACGACCCTAAGCACACAGCCAAGACAACGCAGGAGTGGCTTCGGGTCAAGTCTCTGATTGTCATTGAGTGGCCCAGTCAGAGCCCGGACTTCAACATGATCGAACATCTCTGGAGAGACCTGAAAATAGCTGTGCAGCGACCCTCCCCATCCAACCTGACAGAGCTTGAGAGGATCTGCAGAGAAGAATGGGAGAAACTCCCCAAATACAGATGTGCCAAGCTTGTAGCGTCATACCCAAGAAGACTCAATGCTGTAATCGCTGCCAAATGTGCTTCAACAAAGTACTGAGTAAAGGGTCTGAATACTTATATAAATGTGATATTTCAGTTTTTCTTATTTGGATCTGAGTCTTACTAATCCTAGTAACACATAAAGTTGTTGTTGTTTATGTTTGTTGTTGTTTATGTTTGTTGTTGTTTTAGAACGTTCGAGTCCACAGATTAGAAAGCTAAATGTCTGGACTGGAATAACAAAATGAAGAAAAAAAAGATTTTCTATCCTTCAGTAAAATCTTTGTAGTCACATTGAGATTGACATGTGAGTCCTGGGAACGAGTGTGTAAATTTGAGTGCGTATGATCTTTTTTGTGTGTGTGGGGGGGGGGGGGGGGGGGGGCTTAGAGGGGTCAGTATTGGGGAGGATGGACATTCCATTAGATAGAGAGAGAGACACACACAGAGACAGAGAGAGAGATAGAGGGAGAGACAGAGATAGAGAGACAGAGATATTCCATTAGATAGAGAGAGAGACACACATAGAGACACACACAGAGAGAGAGACACACACAGAGACAGAGAGAGAGACACACAGAGAGACAGAGAGAGAGCGCAACAGAGACAGACAGATGGGAAGTTATATCAGACGTAACCAATTAGGTGGGGTAGTAAGACTGGCTGGAATTAATGGGGTTACTTTCCCCAAGACTCTTCTCACAAGCCGTTCTTTACAGATAGAATACATCAGCAATCAGGCTCTTTAATATATAATACTTTTCCATAACCCAATAGAAATCCTTCTAAAGAACTTGGTTAACTTTGTTCTCCATGGCAGAGGTTCAGATAGCTACTCTGTCATGTATCTCACAGTCAATGTTTGGTGACAGTCCCAACGTACTCGACTCCAATTAGCCGTAGTTAGTGTCTTCGTTAGAACGGTCAACGTGAAACTATGTCCATCGGAAGATACAGAGAGTCCTGACCAACAGTTTCCTCTCTCTCTCTCCGTCAAGGCATGACAAGGCATGACACTGACCAGAGAGCTCACACACAAACACACACACACTCACACTCACACACACACACACACACACACACTCACACTCACACACTTCTGCAGAACGCGCATGAGAAACACACAGAGGCCTAGACACACACACTCACACACACACACACACACACACACACTTCTGCAGAACGCGCATGAGAAACACACAAAGGCCTAGACACACACACACACACACACACACACACACACACACACTTCTGCAGAACGCGCATGAGAAACACACAAAGACCTAGACACACACACACACACACACACACACACACACTTCTGCAGAACGCGCATGAGAAACACACAGAGGCCTAGACACACACACACACTCATGCAGAGCACACAAATATAAATGCACACAGTTGAGTGGAGTATAAAAAACAGAGACGTACTGTTTCTGAGAATCTGATGTCACTGATCAACTTCCTAATTCTACAGAAAACAGCTAAAACCCTAAATAACTACAGGCCCAAATACAGTATGTCTCCATTTCAAGAAGTCAGACAATATCTCCACTAGAAATAATACCTCCCCTAGAGATAATACCTCCCCTAGAGATAATACCTCCACTAGAGATAATACCTCCACTAGAGATAATACCTCCACTAGAGATAATACCTCCCCTAGAGATAATACCTCCCCTAAAGATAATACCTCCTCCAGAGATAATACCTCCCCTAGAGATAATAACTCCCCTAGAGATAATACCTCCCCTAGAGATAATACCTCCACCAGAGATAACACCTCCCCTATAGATAATATCTCCCCTAAAGATAATACCTCCCCTAGAGATAATACCTCCCCTAGAGATAATACCTCCCCTAGAGATAATACCTCCCCTAGAGATAATACCTCCCCTAAAGATAATACCTCCTCCAGAGATAATACCTCCCCTAGAGATAATACCTCCCCTGGAGATAATACCTCCCCTAAAGATAATACCTCCTCCAGAGATAATACCTCCCCTAGAGATAATACCTCCCCTAGAGATAATACCTCCCCTAAAGATAATACCTCCTCCAGAGATAATACCTCCCCTAGAGATAATACCTCCCCTGGAGATAATACCTCCCCTAAAGATAATACCTCCTCCAGAGATAATACCTCCCCTAGAGATAATACCTCCACTAGAGATAATACCTCTGCTGGAGATAATACCTCCCCTAGAGATAATACCTCCACCAGAGATAACACCTCCCCTATAGATACTATCTCCCCTATAGATAATACCTCCGCCAGAGATAATACCTCCCCTAGAGATAATACCTCCCCTAGAGATAATACCTCCCCTAGAGATAATACCTCCCCTAAAGATAATATCTCCCCTATAGATAATACCTCCGCTGGAGATAATACCTCTGTTGGAGATAATACCTCTCCTAGAGATAATACCTCCCCTAGAGATAATACCTCCCCTAGAGATAATACCTCCCCTAGAGATAATACCTCTCCTAGAGATAATACCTCCCCTAGAGATAATACCTCCCCTAGAGATAATAACTCCCCTAGAGATAATACCTCCCCTAGAGATAATACCACCCCTAGAGATAATACCTCCCCTAGAGATATCACCTCGCCTAGACACATTGATAATAACATATTGTAACCAGTGTAGTTATATTGATCTGACATGGTCAGTTTTAAACAACCCACCACCCCCTTTACCTAACAGCAACTTCAAAGCAGAATAGCCCTAGAGGTACTGATAGAGAATAACAGTGATATGACATGACGGGTTAGGAGAAAGCCATGTAAAAGAGTCCTTCCTTTCACCTGTCCAAGGAAGGAAGGAAGGAAGGAAGGAAGGAAGGAAGGAAGCAAGGAAGCAAGGAAGGAAGGAAGGAAGGAAGGAAGGAAGGACTGTCTCTTTTCTGGAAAGCATGGGATTAGATCATTTGATTATCTTTGATCTGGTCTCCGTGGGGTTGCTACGGATACCGTGCCTATAGGCTATCAATCAGATCAATCCACCAGTCACGTGGAGAGAGAGAGAGAGAGAGAGAGAGAGAGAGAGAGAGAGAGAGAGAGAGAGAGAGAGCTGGGAAACCAAACAGAGAGAGGAAGTAGAGAATAGAGGGCCAGAGAGGGGAGAGCTGGGAAACCAAACAGAGAGGGGAAGTAGAGAATAGAGGGCTAGAGAGGGGAGAGCTGGGAAACCAAACAGAGAGGGGAAGTAGAGAATAGAGGGCTAGAGAGGGGAGAGCTTGGAAACCAAACAGAGAGGGGAAGTAGAGAATAGAGGGCCAGAGAGGCGAGAGCTTGGAAACCAAACAGAGAGGGGAAGTAGAGAATAGAGGGCTAGAGAGGGGAGAGCTGGAAAACCAAACAGAGAGGGGAAGTAGAGAATAGAGGGCTAGAGAGGGGAGAGCTTGGAAACCAAACAGAGAGGGGAAGTAGAGAATAGAGGGCTAGAGAGGGGAGAGCTGGGAAACCAAACAGAGAGGGGAAGTAGAGAATAGAGGGCCAGAGAGGGGAGAGCTGGGAAACCAAACAGAGAGGGGAAGTAGAGCATAGAGGGCCAGAGAGGGGAGAGCTGGGAAACCAAACAGAGAGGGGAAGTAGAGAATAGAGGGCCAGAGAGGGGAGAGCTGGGAAACCAAACAGAGAGAGGAAGTAGAGAATAGAGGGCCAGAGAAGGGAGAGCTGGGAAACCAAAAAGAGAGAGGAAGTAGAGAATAGAGGGCTAGAGAGGGGAGAGCTGGGAAACCAAACAGAGAGGGGAAGTAGAGAATAGAGGGCCAGAGAGGGGAGAGCTGGGAAACCAAACAGAGAGGGGAAGTAGAGCATAGAGGGCCAGAGAGGGGAGAGCTGGGAAACCAAACAGAGAGAGGAAGTAGAGAATAGAGGGCCAGAGAGGGGAGAGCTGGGAAACCAAACAGAGAGGGGAAGTAGAGCATAGAGGGCCAGAGAGGGGAGAGATGGGAAACCAAACAGAGAGAGGAAGTAGAGAATAGAGGGCCAGAGAAGGGAGAGCTGGGAAACCAAAAAGAGAGAGGAAGTAGAGAATAGAGGGCCAGAGAGGGGAGAGCTGGGAAACCAAAAAGAGAGAGGAAGTAGAGAATAGAGGGTCAGAGAGGGGAGAGCTGGGAAACCAAACAGAGAGGGGAAGTAGAGCATAGAGGGCCAGAGAGGGGAGAGCTGGGAAACCAAACAGAGAGGGGAGAGAATGAGAGACAGAGTGTGCATCCCAAATTGTACCCTATTCCCTATATAGTGCACTACTTTAGACCAGAGCCCTATGGAACCCTATTCCCTATATAGTGCACTACTTTAGACCAGAGCCCTATAGAACCCTATTCCCTATATAGTGCACTACATTTGACCTCGGTCTACAGGGCTCTGGTCTAAAGTCATGCACTATTAGGAGAATCGGATGCCGTTTGGGATGTAGATATGAGACTGACCTATTCTTATTATTATCTGATCAAGACAGAGAAGAGATTGTGTCTAGATAACTACCTTATCACTGCACTAGATTGGCCTACAAAGCTGTGTTTAAACCCAAGTGCTGTTTTACAAAATAGAATTGAGTGAATTAGAACCCTTTTGGATCCGATTATAAAGTCAATCTTTTTCCCGTTCAACTTCATCCACAAGAGTCAATACAAAGATGGCTTCCTCAAAAACATTATGATCAACTTCTCGTTTCAAATACACATTTTCCTCTTTGCATCTGGTTTGGGTGACAGTGAGAGTGTAAACATCACTTGATGACAGGTTTCACCTGACTAGCTTTTGGCATGGGAGTGCTTGAGGGAATGCATTTGGTGTGACACCACCGATGAGACCATTCGTCAGGGCGCGGTGGAGGGGACTGTATTTGGCGTGACACCACCGACGAGACTATACCTCATGAAGTGACCGAGGGGACTGTATTTGGCGTGACACCACCGACGAGACTATTCCTCATGATGCGACCGAGGGGACTGTATTTGGCGTGACACCACCGACGAGACTATTCGTCATGAAGAGACCGAGGGGACTGTATTTGGCGTGACACCACCGACGAGAATATTCGTCAAGAAGTGACCGAGGGGACTGTATTTGGCGTGAGACTATTCGTCAAGAAGTGACCGAGGGGACTGTATTTGGCGTGACACCACTAGTGGTCCAGCTCCTCTCATTTCTCCTTTTCTCCACTCTATAGCCAATGCCGCTCCGCTATTCCCTGGGAACACATTCCAGGGGAACACACTGGCAGCCATACCCTCTTTATCAGTGTTTGATCAGTCAAATTGGCACACACACACACACACACACACACAGAGATAGCACTATAAAGGGGAATAACGTGTCATTTGAGACGCAGCACATACTGTATAGTATCGACTTGGATCCCTGGTCTATGGAGAATGGGTGACCTCCAAAGAGCTGGATATAGCTTCTAGGTTATACAGTATCACGCCTCTAAATAAATACACATCCTTGGTAGCACTAGTGCTCACAACTTTAAAAACTTAGGAACACAACATGAAATTTAGGAGCACCAGAATATATATTGTTGTGTTATTGATTGAGATACAACCTATATTGGGCCTATATGAGAATAATGAATTTAATTAGTACATTTTTATTTATTTAAAATATATTAAAATAAATTCAAACTAATTTTGAAGCACATATTGTGCCCTAAAAACGAATATGTAGCATTGTAAATACATAAGTTTATTATAAAGAAATAGCAATACCTGTCATTGAAATTACAACATAATTTTGGGAATATTGGGTTTTTACATGGTGTAAAAAGCACTATTTTCCTATTGAGATGAATTACGTTGGAAATGGTACACTGTCTCTTTAAAAACGTCAGGTTTGTGACGACAACATGCTAGATATTTCTCATTCATTCATTGCTATGATCATTGTTCTCCTGAAGAAGCTGTCCTTTTCTTTCTGTAGCCCAAATGTTTCGACATACTGTGACTTTACAGGAGCTGTCCCGTGCTGAAAATAATTACAGAATATAGGCTAAAAAGCTCGATGTAGCACTTAAATGAATTACGGATATTTCTTTTCAGCCTTTTTTTTTTTTACACAATAGTTTTTCATCAGGAGAAGAAATGTCCTATAGACTATTATATACTCTAAGTGTTTTCTATAATATGTTGGCCATGTGTTCTGTATTCTAAGTGATTGGTCATGTGTTCTGTTATCTAAGTGTTTCTATAATATGTTGGCCATGTGTTCTGTATTCTAAATGGTTCTATAATATGTTGGTCATGTGTTCTGCATTCTAAGTGTTTGGCCATGTGTTCTGTATCCTAAGTGTTTCTATAATATGTTGGCCATGTGTTCTGTACTCTAAGTGTTTCTATAATATGGTGGTCATGTGTTCTGCATTCTAAGTGTTTGGCCATGTGTTCTGTATTCTAAGTGTTTCTATAATATGTTGGTCATGTGTTCTGTATTCTAAGTGTTTGGTCATGTGTTCTGTATTCTAAGTGTTTATATAATATGTTGGCCATGTGTTCTGTATTGTAAGTGTTTCTATAATATGTTGGTCATGTGTTCTGCATTCTAAGTGTTTGGCCATGTGTTCTGTATTCTAAGTGTTTGGTCATGTGTTCTGTATTCTAAGTGTTTCTATAATATGTTGGTAATGTGTTCTGTATTCTAAGTGTTTCTATAATATGTTGGTCATGTCTTCTGTATTCTAAGTGTTTCTATAATATGTTGGCCATGTGTTCTGTACTCTAAGTGTTTCTATAATATGGTGGTCATGTGTTCTGCATTCTAAGTGTTTGGCCATGTGTTCTGTATTCTAAGTGTTTGGTCATGTGTTCTGTATTCTAAGTGTTTCTATAATATGTTGGCCATGTGTTCTGTACTCTAAGTGTTTGGTCATGTGTTCTGTATTCTAAGTGTTTCTATAATATGTTGGTCATGTGTTCTGTATTCTAAGTGTTTGGTCATGTGTTCTGTATTCTAAGTGTTTGGTCATGTGTTCTGTATTCTAAGTGTTTGGTCACGTGTTCTGTATTCTAAGTGTTTGGTCATGTGTTCTGTATTCTAAGTGTTTGGTCATGTGTTCTGTATTCTAAGTGTTTCTATAATATGTTGGTCATGTGTTCTGTATTCTAAGTGTTTGGTCATGTGTTCTGTATTCTAAGTGTTTCTATAATATGTTGGTCATGTGTTCTGTATTCTAAGTGTTTGGTCATGTGTTCTGTATTCTAAGTGTTTGGTCATGTGTTCTGTATTCTAAGTGTTTGGTCATGTGTTCTGTATTCTAAGTGTTTCTATAATATGTTGGTCATGTGTTCTGTATTCTAAGTGTTTGGTCATGTGTTCTGTATTCTAAGTGTTTGGTCATGTGTTCTGTATTCTAAGTGTTTCTATAATATGTTGGCCATGTGTTCTGTATTCTAGGTGTTTTCTCCTGCTATTCTGTACGCAATGTTAGATGATGTAAATTCTTTATTTCTTCAGTTTGTGTAAACTGAGCAAGAATGAATAAAGCCAAAGTCACTCATTCCCTCGTTCTCTCTAGACAATATCATCTTGACCTAAAAATAGGATATGATTACAATGGTTTTCATAATTGCTCAACAAGTCATTGTAGTATAATGGCAGGCAGGAATTGGGCTTCAAGTAGTGGTACAGATATTCGACAATTTAATAATTCAGCGATTAAAATAATTCAACATGAAGTAGCAAGTTAAAAGCAACATTGCCAAAGACCTAATTTGTTGACCTTTAGGTTATTGGTTAGGCCTCAGTGAAATGCGTGAGTTTCTAATTAACAATAGTCTATACCCTAGTAGGCCTAATTGATACAGACATTGAAGCAGCTCTGATGTGGCCTAATGTCTTACTACTAGGGAGGTCGATTCCACATACATGGAAGTGTAATATTTAGCCTAATAAACTAGCTGTTATATAATTCAGTTATCTCGGTTTTCTTAAAAAAATAAATGCATCCTTTGCTTGTTTATAGCAGTGCACATTTTCTTAGGCTATTTATATTAATCTATTACGTTTTTTGGCACAGAGAGACATCTTCATTCGATGTTTAGCTGAGATATTCATGACTGAACAAAGTGTAAACAAATGGTTAAAGTCGACGCGCGAGTAGCTTAGAATGGTCTACAACATGGTTTATGAATGTAAAATCATCCCAGAGATCCGCTATCGGAATATAAAATGTTGTTCTGGCAATAAGGGTCAGATCTTTGACCTGGTTGAGCTAGCAGCAAGCCGTTTTCGCTGTAGTAATCGTGCAACCATGACGTTAACCAATTTGCACTCGCTTGTTTCTCTAGAGCACCAGGGATCAAGTCCCTTGTTTCTCTAGGGCATCAGGGATCAAGTCCCTTGTTTCTCTAGAGCATCAGGGATCAAGTCCCTTGTTTCTCTAGAGCATCAGGGATCAAATCCCTTGTTTCTCTAGGGCATCAGGGATCAAGTCCCTTGTTTCTCTAGGGCATCCGGGATCAAGTCCCTTGTTTCTCTAGGGCATCAGGGTTCAAGTCCCTTGTTTCTCTAGGGCATCAGGGATCAAGTCGCTTGTTTCTCTAGAGCATCAGGGAACAAGTCCCTTGTTTCTCTAGGGCATCAGGGATCAAGTCCCTTGTTTCTCTAGGGCATCAGGGATCAAGTCCCTTGTTTCTCTAGGGCATCAGGGAACAAGTCCCTTGTTTCTCTAGAGCATCAGGGAACAAGTCCCTTGTTTCTCTAGGGCATCAGGGTTCAAGTCCCTTGTTTCTCTAGGGCATCAGGGTTCAACTAGATTGTTTCTCTAGGGCATCAGGGTTCAAGTCCCTTATTTCTCTAGGGCATCAGGGATCAAGTCCCTTGTTTCTCTAGGGCATCAGGGATCAAGTCCCTTGTTTCTCTAGGGCATCAGGGATCAAGTCCCTTGTTTCTCTAGAGCATCAGGGATCAAGTCCCTTGTTTCTCTAGGGCATCAGGGATCAAGTCCCTTGTTTCTCTAGGGCATCAGGGATCAAGTCCCTTGTTTCTCTAGGGCATCAGGGATCAAGTCCCTTGTTTCTCTAGAGCATCAGGGATCAAGTCCCTTGTTTCTCTAGGGCATCAGGGATCAAGTCCCTTGTTTCTCTAGAGCATCAGGGAACAAGTCCCTTGTTTCTCTAGGGCATCAGGGTTCAACTAGATTGTTTCTCTAGAGCATCAGGGAACAAGTCCCTTGTTTCTCTAGGGCATCAGGGATCAAGTCCCTTGTTTCTCTAGAGCATCAGGGATCAAGTCCCTTGTTTCTCTAGGGCATCAGGGTTCAAGTCCCTTGTTTCTCTAGGGCATCAGGGTTCAAGTCCCTTGATTCTCTAGGGCATCAGGGATCAAGTCCCTTGATTCTCTAGGGCATCAGGGATCAAGTCCCTTGATTCTCTAGGGCATCAGGGATCAAGTCCCTTATTTCTCTAGGGCATCAGGGTTCAAGTCCCTTGTTTCTCTAGGGCATCAGGGATCAACTAGATTGTTTCTCTAGAGCATCAGGGATCAAGTCCCTTATTTCTCTAGGGCATCAGGGATCAAGTCCCTTGTTTCTCTAGGGCATCAGGGATCAAGTCCCTTGATTCTCTAGGGCATCAGGGATCAAGTCCCTTGTTTCTCTAGGGCATCAGGGATCAAGTCCCTTGTTTCTCTAGGGCATCAGGGATCAAGTCCCTTATTTCTCTAGGGCATCAGGGTTCAAGTCCCTTGTTTCTCTAGGGCATCAGGGATCAACTAGATTGTTTCTCTAGAGCATCAGGGATCAAGTCCCTTGTTTCTCTAGGGCATCAGGGATCAAGTCCCTTGTTTCTCTAGGGCATCAGGGATCAAGTCCCTTATTTCTCTAGGGCATCAGGGATCAAGTCCCTTGTTTCTCTAGGGCATCAGGGATCAAGTCCCTTGTTTCTCTAGGGCATCAGGGATCAAGTCCCTTGTTTCTCTAGGGCATCCGGGATCAAGTCCCTTGTTTCTCTAGGGCATCAGGGATCAAGTCCCTTGTTTCTCTAGAGCACCAGGGATCAAGTCCCTTGTTTCTCTAGGGCATCAGGGATCAAGTCCCTTGTTTCTCTAGGGCATCAGGGATCAAGTCCCTTGTTTCTCTAGGGCATCAGGGATCAAGTCCCTTATTTCTCTAGGGCATCAGGGATCAAGTCCCTTGTTTCTCTAGGGCATCGGGGTTCAAGTCCCTTGTTTCTCTAGGGCATCAGGGTTCAAGTCCCTTGTTTCTCTAGGGCATCAGGGTTCAAGTCCCTTGTTTCTCTAGGGCATCAGGGTTCAACTAGATTGTTTCTCTAGAGCATCAGGGATCAAGTCCCTTGTTTCTCTAGGGCATCAGGGATCAAGTCCCTTGTTTCTCTAGGGCATCAGGGATCAAGTCCCTTGTTTCTCTAGGGCATCAGGGTTCAACTAGATTGTTTCTCTAGAGCATCAGGGATCAAGTCCCTTGTTTCTCTAGGGCATCAGGGATCAAGTCCCTTGTTTCTCTAGAGCATCAGGGATCAAGTCCCTTGTTTCTCTAGGGCATCAGGGTTCAACTAGATTGTTTCTCTAGAGCATCAGGGTTCAACTAGATTGTTTCTCTAGAGCATCAGGGATCAAGTCCCTTGTTTCTCTAGGGCATCAGGGATCAAGTCCCTTGTTTCTCTAGGGCATCAGGGTTCAAGTCCCTTGTTTCTCTAGGGCATCAGGGATCAAGTCCCTTGTTTCTCTAGGGCATCAGGGATCAAGTCCCTTGTTTCTCTAGGGCATCAGGGATCAAGTCCCTTGTTTCTCTAGAGCATCAGGGATCAATTCCCTTGTTTCTCTAGGGCATCAGGGTTCAACTAGATTGTTTCTCTAGGGCATCAGGGATCAATTCCCTTGTTTCTCTAGAGCATCAGGGTTCAACTAGATTGTTTCTCTAGAGCATCAGGGATCAAGTCCCTTGTTTCTCTAGGGCATCAGGGATCAAGTCCCTTGTTTCTCTAGAGCATCAGGGATCAACTAGATTGTTTCTCTAGAGCATCAGGGTTCAACTAGATTGTTTCTCTAGAGCATCAGGGATCAAGTCCCTTGTTTCTCTAGGGCATCAGGGATCAAGTCCCTTGTTTCTCTAGAGCATCAGGGATCAACTAGATTGTTTCTCTAGAGCATCAGGGTTCAAGTCCCTTGTTTCTCTAGAGCATCAGGGATCAAGTCCCTTGTTTCTCTAGGGCATCAAGGTTCAACTAGATTGTTTCTCTAGGGCATCAGGGATCAAGTCCCTTATTTCTCTAGGGCATCAGGGATCAAGTCCCTTGTTTCTCTAGGGCATCAGGGATCAAGTCCCTTGTTTCTCTAGGGCATCAGGGATCAAGTCCCTTGTTTCTCTAGAGCATCAGGGATCAAGTCCCTTGTTTCTCTAGGGCTTCAGGGTTCAAGTCCCTTGTTTCTCTAGGGCATCAGGGATCAAGTCCCTTGTTTCTCTAGAGCATCAGGGAACAAGTCCCTTGTTTCTCTAGAGCATCAGGGATCATGTCCCTTGTTTCTCTAGGGCATCAAGGATCAAGTCCCTTGTTTCTCTAGGGCATCAGGGATCAACTAGATTGTTTCTCTAGAGCATCAGGGTTCAACTAGATTGTTTCTCTAGAGCATCAGGGATCAACTAGATTGTTTCTCTAGGGCATCAGGGATCAACTAGATTATTTCTCTAGGGCATCAGGGATCAAGTCCCTTGTTTCTCTAGGGCATCAGGGATCAAGTCCCTTGTTTGTCTAGGGCATCAGGGATTAAGTCCCTTGTTTCTCTAGGGCATCAGGGATCAAGTCCCTTGTTTGTCTAGAGCATCAGGGATCAAGTCCCTTGTTTGTCTAGAGCATCAGGGATCAAGTCCCTTGTTTCTCTAGGGAATCAGGGATCAAGTCCCTTGTTTCTCTAGGGCATCAGGGTTCAAGTCCCTTGTTTCTCTAGGGCATCAGGGATCAACTAGATTGTTTCTCTAGAGCATCAGGGTTCAACTAGATTGTTTCTCTAGAGCATCAGGGAACAAGTCCCTTGTTTCTCTAGGGCATCAGGGTTCAAGTCCCTTGTTTCTCTAGAGCATCAGGGAACAAGTCCCTTGTTTCTCTAGAGCATCAGGGAACAAGTCCCTTGTTTCTCTAGGGCATCAGGGATCAAGTCCCTTGTTTCTCTAGGGCATCAGGGATCAAGTCCCTTGTTTCTCTAGGGCATCAGGGATCAAGTCCCTTGTTTCTCTAGGGCATCAGGGATCAAGTCCCTTGTTTCTCTAGGGCATCAGGGATCAAGTCCCTTGTTTCTCTAGGGCATCAGGGTTCAAGTCCCTTGTTTCTCTAGGGCATCAGGGATCAAGTCCCTTGTTTCTCTAGAGCATCAGGGATCAAGTCCCTTGTTTCTCTAGGGCATCAGGGTTCAAGTCCCTTGTTTCTCTAGGGCATCAGGGATCAAGTCCCTTGTTTCTCTAGGGCATCAGGGATCAAGTCCCTTGTTTCTCTAGGGCATCAGGGATCAAGTCCCTTGTTTCTCTAGAGCATCAGGGTTCAACTAGATTGTTTCTCTAGGGCACCTGGGAACAACGGTGAAACCTTATCAAGGTTTATGTTAGCTTATCATTATAACTAATCTATCTTCTCATCATTACAACATGTACCTTCCTCCTATCTCCTTTCCTATCTCCTCTCCTATCTCCTCTCCATCTCATTTTGTTTTTCTAAATTACTAATTGTTGTTTTTTTGTGCTTTAATTAAATGCGCTTTGAGATTCTTTGTAAAGCACTATATCAAATGAATAAATTATTATTATCATTATTGCTATTATTACAACAAATTATTTTCTGGGGGATTTTTTTTCATTGTCGCAACAGGGGTCCTAAAATGAAACTCCTGTTTGCACAGTAATATATTTTGTCGCACTTTAGAGCCCTGTAAAATATACAGAGATGATCTGTAAACGTTAGCCGTTGTTAGATGGAGAGAGAGAGAGAAAGAAAGAACGTGTCTTCATGAGAGAAATATAAATATAATAAAGACAATATTTGCCTGTGTGAGAAACATCGACAGACAGTGAGAAGGGATGGACGGACAGACAGACAGACAGACACACACAAAGACGTGTAGACAGAGTGAAAGGGAGTTGAGATGAGGCTTACAGGGGACAGAGGGAGCCTTGGGGGAGAGCTGACCCTGCCTTCATTGAGTGAGTCTGTCAGAACTGCTCAGACTGAACTCTAAGACACGCACACACACACACACACACACACACACACACACACACACACACACACACACACACACACACACACACACACACACACACACACACACACACACACACACACACACACACACACACACACACACACACACACCCTGACCTATATGAACTAGTGTTGTAAGCTATAAGGACAAAGGGTAGAGTCTGTCTGTAGAGTAATGTGGGTCTGTCTGTCTGTAGAGTAATGTGGGTCTGTCTGTCTGTAGAGTAATGTGGGTCTGTCTGTCTGTAGAGTAATGTGGGTCTGTCTGTCTGTAGAGTAATGTGAATCTGTCTGTCTGTAGAGTAATGTGGGTCTGTCTGTCTGTAGAGTAATGTAAATCTGTTCTCTTTGTGTTGCTGAGGAGGGAATGTGGAGGGGAGCGGGGACGGTGATACCCACAACACCACATAGAAACACACACACACACACACACACACACACACACACACACACACACACACACACACACACACACACACACACACACAATTGTATATCTTGTACACAGCGGGTAAACATGCACCTCTGATCATGGGAATGTTGTCTAACTCTCCACACCTCATAACATGTAAACAAAGAGCTGTGATTATTACCAGACCGTTCAGTTTTTACATGTTTTACCTGCTACTCTAAAGACAGAATAATTCAACAGAGAAATGCAGCCCCCAAGCTCAACCATGGTACTCAAATGTTCATGTTTAGTTACAACAACGTGTGGTACAAGAGTGTTGAGACAAAATGATGACACTCAAATATCCGTACGTACATATTATTTACAAAGCCTGGTAGCATATAACTCAACAAAGCCTGTTAGCATATAACTCAACAAAGCCTGTTAGCATATAACTCAACAAAGCCTGTTAGCATATAACTCAACAAAGCCTGTTAGCATATAACTCAACAAAGCCTGTTAGCATATAACTCAACAAAGCCTGGTAGCATATAACTCAACAAAGCCTGTTAGCATATAACTCAACAAAGCCTGTTAGCATATAACTCAACAAAGCCTGGTAGCATATAACTCAACAAAGACTGGTAGCATATAACTCAACAAAGCCTGGTAGCATATAACTCAACAAAGCCTGGTAGCATATAACTCAACAAAGACTGGTAGCATATAACTCAAAAAAGACTGGTAGCATATAACTCAACAAAGCCTGGTAGCATATAACTCAACAAAGCCTGGTAGCATATAACTCAACAAAGCCTGGTAGCATACAACTCAACAAAGCCTGGTAGCATATAACTCAACAAAGCCTGGTAGCATATAACTCAACAAAGCCTGGTAGCATATTCCTCAACAAAGCACGCATTTTCCATTACATACACAAATCTGTCATCTCTACAAAAACACTCTTCTTTTGCCTTAATTCGGCTATAAAAGCACTCTTTCTGCATTAATGAGGTATTTTATAAGAAAACAGACATGCAGTATTCAGCTCTATACAGTGATATCACTTTCACTCAATTCCTTTTTTTTCACGGTCAGTCAGAAATGTAATTTAGGATATTACACGGTAGGGTTCAAGTGTAGCTCAAATATCCAAGACCTTAGAAGCTGCTCTCGTTCTCCCTCGCTCTCTTTGTCAGCCCTGCAGGGGCGAAACACAATGAAACACCATGCTTATTTGCAATTGTCCTTTCATAAGCCTATTATGTGTGTGTGTGTGTGTGTGTGTGTGTGTGTGTGTGTGTGTGTGTGTGTGTGTGTGTGTGTGTGTGTGTGTGTGTGTGTGTGTGTGTGTGTGTGTGTGTGTGTGTGTGTGTGTGTGTGTGTGTGTGTGTGTGTGTGTGTGTGTGTAGACTTTACCGTGAAATGCTTGCTTATGAGCCCTTCCCAACGATGCAGAGTTTAAAAAAGATATACATATTTATTATAGTGATACAAGAGGAAAAAAAATACACAGGAAGTATCAGATCGATGTGGAGCTATATACAGGAAGTACCAGATCAATGTAGAGCTATATACAGGAAGTACCATATCAATGTGGAGCTATATACAGGAAGTACCAGATTGATGTGGAGCTATATACAGGAAGTACCAGATCAATGTAGAGATATATACAGGAAGTACCAGATCAATGTAGAGCGATTTACAGGAAGTACCAGATCAATGTAGAGCTATATACAGGAAGTACCAGATCAAGGTAGAGCTATATACAGGAAGTACCAGATCGATGTGGAGCTATATACAGGAAGTACCAGATCGATGTGGAGCTATATACAGGAAGTACCAGATCAATGTAGAGCTATATACAGGAAGTACCAGATCAAGGTAGAGCTATATACAGGAAGTACCAGATCAATGTGGAACTATATACAGGAAGTAACAGTACCAGATCAATGTGGAGCTATATACAGGGAGTATCAGTACCAGATCATTGAGCATAGGTACAATGTATTTGAGGTAGATATGTACATGAAGGCAGGGTAAAGTGACTAGGCATCAGGATAAATAATGATAAGGTATTTGAGGTAGATATGTACATGAAGGCAGGGTAAAGTGACTAGGCATCAGGATAGATACTAATAAGGTATTTGAGGTAGATATGTACATGAAGGCAGGGTAAAGTGACTAGGCATCAGGATAGATAATACTAAGGTATTTGAGGTAGATATGTACATGAAGGCAGGGTAATGTGACTAAACATCAGGATAGATAATAATAAGGTATTAGAGGTAGATATGTACATGAAGGCATCAGGATAGATAATAATAAGGTATTTGAGGTAGATATGTACATGAAGGCAGGGTAAAGTGACAAGGCATCAGGATAGATAATAATAAGGTATTTGAGGTAGATATGTACATGAAGGCAGGGTAAAGTGACTAGACATCAGGATAGATAATAATAAGGTATTTGAGGTAGATATGTACATGAAGGCATCAGGATAGATAATAATACGAGTAAAACAAAGAACAGAGTAGCAGCAGCAAATGATGAGTGTAAAAGTGTGTGTGTGTGTGTGTGTGTGTGTGTGTGTGTGTGTGTGTGTGTGTGTGTGTGTGTGTGTGTGTGTGTGTGTGTGTGTGTGTGTGTGTGTGTGTGTGTGTATGTGTGTGTGTGTGTGTGTGTGTGTGTGTGTGTGTGTGTGTGTGTGTGTGTATGTAGTGTACAGGTGTGCCTTGATAAAAGTGAATTTGTGGAATTAATGCATATTAAGAAAGAAAGAAATTCCTTCTCCACAACTGTTAATTGAAATGCATTCCAGGTGACTACCTCATGAAGCTGGTTGAGAGAATGGGAAGAGTGTGCAAAGCTTTTATCAAGGAAAAGGGTGGCTACTTTGAAGAATCTCAAATATAAATAATATTTTGATTTGTTTAACACTTTTTTGGTTACTACATGATCCCATATGTTATTTTATAGTTTGATGTCTTCACTATTATTCTAAGATGTAGAAAATAGTAAAAAAAATCAGAAAAACCCTTGAATGAGTAGGTGTGTCCAAAACTTTTGACTGGTACTGCATTTCTGTATTTAATTTTTTATAAATTTGAAAAAGTTATAAAAACATGTTTTCACTTTGTCATTATGACGTATTGTGTGTAGATGGGTGATAATCCATGTTCAATTCAGGCTGTAACACAACAACATGTAGAATAAGTCCAGAGGTATGAATACTTTCTGAAGACAATGTACGTACTGTTTCCCTCTACTATGACCACAAACCATTAGAATGGAGTGGACAAGACCAGGCACTAAAACAGACTGTGGGGAAAAGGACTTAATCAACGATGATGTTATTTTCTGCACAGATAATCTTCTGAACTATCCCATACGTTTCTGATGCATTTCACTTCAAACAATACTGTCTTCAGATTGAAATACTGTCAAAAAATACTGTCAGACTGATTTTGTAATAGACTGTCGCAGAACAAATAAAAATAAACATTGGATATTGATTGCATTACCTTTTTTTTTTTTTTTACATGGGGCGAGGTCGCAAAAAAAAGTCTAGATCAAAATGGCGCCCAAAAAGTTTAGGAACTCCTGCTTTCACTGCTGCCATCTCCCGTTTACTCTACAGTGAAGCGTTAACTGCTGCCATCTCCCGTTTACTCTACAGTGATGCTGCCATCTCCCGTTTACTCTACAGTGATGCGTTAACTGCTGCCATCTCCCGTTTACTCTACAGTGATGCTGCCATCTCCCGTTTACTCTACAGTGATGCTTTAACTGCTGCCATCTCCCGTTTACTCTACAGTGACGCTGCCATCTCCCGTTTACTCTACTGTGATGCTGCCATCTCCCGTTTACTCTACAGTGATGCTGCCATCTCCCGTTTACTCTACAGTGAAGCGTTAACTGCTGCCATCTCCCGTTTACTCTACAGTGAAGCGTTAACTGCTGCCATCTCCCGTTTACTCTACAGTGACGCTGCCATCTCCCGTTTACTCTACTGTGATGCTGCCATCTCCCGTTTACTCTACAGTGATGCTGCCATCTCCCGTTTACTCTACAGTGATGCTGCCATCTCCCGTTTACTCTACAGTGACGCTTTAACTGCTGCCATCTCCCGTTTACTCTACAGTGATGCTGCCATCTCCCGTTTACTCTACAGTGATGCTGCCATCTCCCGTTTACTCTACAGTGACGCTTTAACTGCTGCCATCTCCCGTTTACTCTACAGTGACGCTTTAACTGCTGCCATCTCCCGTTTACTCTACAGTGATGCGTTAACTGCTGTCATCTCCCGTTTACTCTACAGTGAAGCGTTAACTGCTGCCATCTCCCGTTTACTCTACAGTGATGCTGCCATCTCCCGTTTACTCTACAGTGACGCTTTAACTGCTGCCATCTCCCGTTTACTCTACAGTGATGCTGCCATCTCCCGTTTACTCTACAGTGAAGCGTTAACTGCTGCCATCTCCCGTTTACTCTACAGTGATGCTGCCATCTCCCGTTTACTCTACAGTGATGCGTTAACTGCTGCCATCTCCCGTTTACTCTACAGTGATGCTGCCATCTCCCGTTTACTCTACAGTGATGCTTTAACTGCTGCCATCTCCCGTTTACTCTACAGTGACGCTGCCATCTCCCGTTTACTCTACTGTGATGCTGCCATCTCCCGTTTACTCTACAGTGATGCTGCCATCTCCCGTTTACTCTACAGTGAAGCGTTAACTGCTGCCATCTCCCGTTTACTCTACAGTGAAGCGTTAACTGCTGCCATCTCCCGTTTACTCTACAGTGACGCTGCCATCTCCCGTTTACTCTACTGTGATGCTGCCATCTCCCGTTTACTCTACAGTGATGCTGCCATCTCCCGTTTACTCTACAGTGATGCTGCCATCTCCCGTTTACTCTACAGTGACGCTTTAACTGCTGCCATCTCCCGTTTACTCTACAGTGATGCTGCCATCTCCCGTTTACTCTACAGTGATGCTGCCATCTCCCGTTTACTCTACAGTGACGCTTTAACTGCTGCCATCTTCCGTTTACTCTACAGTGACGCTTTAACTGCTGCCATCTCCCGTTTACTCTACAGTGATGCGTTAACTGCTGTCATCTCCCGTTTACTCTACAGTGAAGCGTTAACTGCTGCCATCTCCCGTTTACTCTACAGTGATGCTGCCATCTCCCGTTTACTCTACAGTGACGCTTTAACTGCTGCCATCTCCCGTTTACTCTACAGTGATGCTGCCATCTCCCGTTTACTCTACAGTGACGCTTTAACTGCTGCCATCTCCCGTTTACTCTACAGTGATGCGTTAACTGCTGTCATCTCCCGTTTACTCTACAGTGAAGCGTTAACTGCTGCCATCTCCCGTTTACTCTACAGTGATGCTGCCATCTCCCGTTTACTCTACAGTGACGCTTTAACTGCTGCCATCTCCCGTTTACTCTACAGTGATGCTGCCATCTCCCGTTTACTCTACAGTGATGCGTTAACTGCTGCCATCTCCCGTTTACTCTACAGTGATGCTGCCATCTCCCGTTTACTCTACAGTGATGCTTTAACTGCTGCCATCTCCCGTTTACTCTACAGTGACGCTGCCATCTCCCGTTTACTCTACTGTGATGCTGCCATCTCCCGTTTACTCTACAGTGATGCTGCCATCTCCCGTTTACTCTACAGTGAAGCGTTAACTGCTGCCATCTCCCGTTTACTCTACAGTGAAGCGTTAACTGCTGCCATCTCCCGTTTACTCTACAGTGACGCTGCCATCTCCCGTTTACTCTACTGTGATGCTGCCATCTCCCGTTTACTCTACAGTGATGCTGCCATCTCCCGTTTACTCTACAGTGATGCTGCCATCTCCCGTTTACTCTACAGTGACGCTTTAACTGCTGCCATCTCCCGTTTACTCTACAGTGATGCTGCCATCTCCCGTTTACTCTACAGTGATGCTGCCATCTCCCGTTTACTCTACAGTGACGCTTTAACTGCTGCCATCTCCCGTTTACTCTACAGTGACGCTTTAACTGCTGCCATCTCCCGTTTACTCTACAGTGATGCGTTAACTGCTGTCATCTCCCGTTTACTCTACAGTGAAGCGTTAACTGCTGCCATCTCCCGTTTACTCTACAGTGATGCTGCCATCTCCCGTTTACTCTACAGTGACGCTTTAACTGCTGCCATCTCCCGTTTACTCTACAGTGATGCTGCCATCTCCCGTTTACTCTACAGTGACGCTTTAACTGCTGCCATCTC
Source organism: Salvelinus namaycush (assembly GCF_016432855.1). Taxonomy (NCBI): domain Eukaryota; kingdom Metazoa; phylum Chordata; class Actinopteri; order Salmoniformes; family Salmonidae; genus Salvelinus; species Salvelinus namaycush. Next base: position 1,386,305 of record NC_052333.1, read on the forward strand.
CCGTTTACTCTACAGTGATGCGTTAACTGCTGTCATCTCCCGTTTACTCTACAGTGAAGCGTTAACTGCTGCCATCTCCCGTTTACTCTACAGTGATGCTGCCATCTCCCGTTTACTCTACAGTGACGCTTTAACTGCTGCCATCTCCCGTTTACTCTACAGTGATGCTGTCATCTCCCGTTTACTCTACAGTGACGCTTTAACTGCTGCCATCTCCCGTTTACTCTACAGTGATGCTGCCATCTCCCGTTTACTCTACAGTGAAGCGTTAACTGCTGCCATCTCCCGTTTACTCTACAGTGATGCTGCCATCTCCCGTTTACTCTACAGTGAAGCGTTAACTGCTGCCATCTCCCGTTTACTCTACAGTGATGCTGCCATCTCCCGTTTACTCTACAGTGAAGCGTTAACTGCTGCCATCTCCCGTTTACTCTACAGTGATGCTTTAACTGCTGCCATCTCCCGTTTACTCTACAGTGATGCTGCCATCTCCCGTTTACTCTACAGTGATGCTGCCATCTCCCGTTTACTCTACAGTGATGCTGCCATCTCCCGTTTACTCTACAGTGACGCTTTAACTGCTGCCATCTCCCGTTTACTCTACAGTGATGCTGCCATCTCCCGTTTACTCTACAGTGATGCTTTAACTGCTGCCATCTCCCGTTTACTCTACAGTGATGCTGCCATCTCCCGTTTACTCTACTGTGATGCTGCCATCTCCCGTTTACTCTACAGTGATGCTGCCATCTCCCGTTTACTCTACTGTGATGCTGCCATCTCCCGTTTACTCTACAGTGATGTTTTCACTGCTGCCATCTCCCGTTTACTCTACAGTGATGCTGCCATCTCCCGTTTACTCTACAGTGATGCTGCCATCTCCCGTTTACTCTACTGTGATGCTGCCATCTCCCGTTTACTCTACAGTGATGTTTTCACTGCTGCCATCTCCCGTTTACTCTACAGTGATGCTGCCATCTCCCGTTTACTCTACAGTGACGCTTTAACTGCTGCCATCTCCCGTTTACTCTACAGTGATGCTTTAACTGCTGCCATCTCCCGTTTACTCTACAGTGATGCTGCCATCTCCCGTTTACTCTACAGTGATGCTTTAACTGCTGCCATCTCCCATTTACTCTACAGTGATGCTGCCATCTCCCGTTTACTCTACAGTGATGCTTTAACTGCTGCCATCTCCCGTTTACTCTACTGTGATGCTGCCATCTCCCGTTTACTCTACAGTGATGTTTTCACTGCTGCCATCTCCCGTTTACTCTACAGTGAAGCGTTAACTGCTGCCATCTCCCGTTTACTCTACAGTGATGCTGCCATCTCCCGTTTACTCTACAGTGATGCTTTAACTGCTGCCATCTCCCGTTTACTCTACAGTGATGCTGCCATCTCCCGTTTACTCTACAGTGATGCTGCCATCTCCCGTTTACTCTACAGTGACGCTTTAACTGCTGCCATCTCCCGTTTACTCTACAGTGATGCTTTAACTGCTGCCATCTCCCGTTTACTCTACTGTGATGCTGCCATCTCCCGTTTACTCTACAGTGATGCTGCCATCTCCCGTTTACTCTACAGTGATGCTGCCATCTCCCGTTTACTCTACAGTGAAGCGTTAACTGCTGCCATCTCCCGTTTACTCTACAGTGACGCTGCCATCTCCCGTTTACTCTACAGTGATGCTGCCATCTCCCGTTTACTCTACAGTGACGCTTTAACTGCTGCCATCTCCCGTTTACTCTACAGTGATGCTGCCATCTCCCGTTTACTCTACAGTGATGCTGCCATCTCCCGTTTACTCTACAGTGATGCGTTAACTGCTGCCATCTCCCGTTTACTCTACAGTGATGCTGCCATCTCCCGTTTACTCTACTGTGATGCTGCCATCTCCCGTTTACTCTACAGTGATGCGTTAACTGCTGCCATCTCCCGTTTACTCTACAGTGATGCGTTAACTGCTGCCATCTCCCGTTTACTCTACAGTGATGCGTTAACTGCTGCCATCTCCCGTTTACTCTACAGTGATGCTTTAACTGCTGCCATCTCCCGTTTACTCTACAGTGATGCGTTAACTGCTGCCATCTCCCGTTTACTCTACAGTGATGCGTTAACTGCTGCCATCTCCCGTTTACTCTACAGTGATGCGTTAACTGCTGCCATCTCCCGTTTACTCTACAGTGATGCGTTAACTGCTGCCATCTCCCGTTTACTCTACAGTGATGCGTTAACTGCTGCCATCTCCCGTTTACTCTACAGTGATGCGTTAACTGCTGCCATCTCCCGTTTACTCTACAGTGATGCGTTAACTGCTGCCATCTCCCGTTTACTCTACAGTGATGCTGCCATCTCCCGTTTACTCTACAGTGATGCGTTAACTGCTGCCATCTCCCGTTTACTCTACTGTGATGCTGCCATCTCCCGTTTACTCTACAGTGATGCGTTAACTGCTGCCATCTCCCGTTTACTCTACAGTGATGCGTTAACTGCTGCCATCTCCCGTTTACTCTACAGTGATGCGTTAACTGCTGCCATCTCCCGTTTACTCTACAGTGATGCTTTAACTGCTGCCATCTCCCGTTTACTCTACAGTGATGCGTTAACTGCTGCCATCTCCCGTTTACTCTACAGTGATGCGTTAACTGCTGCCATCTCCCGTTTACTCTACAGTGATGCGTTAACTGCTGCCATCTCCCGTTTCCTCTACAGTGATGCGTTAACTGCTGCCATCTCCCGTTTACTCTACAGTGATGCGTTAACTGCTGCCATCTCCCGTTTCCTCTACAGTGATGCGTTAACTGCTGCCATCTCCCGTTTACTCTACAGTGATGCGTTAACTGCTGCCATCTCCCGTTTACTCTACAGTGATGCGTTAACTGCTGCCATCTCCCGTTTACTCTACAGTGATGCGTTAACTGCTGCCATCTCCCGTTTACTCTACAGTGATGCGTTAACTGCTGCCATCTCCCGTTTACTCTACAGTGATGCTGCCATCTCCCGTTTACTCTACAGTGATGCTTTAATTAACTCACTGTGACTGATGTCACTTCCCATCTACTCCAAAAGACGAGCCATTTGTGAATCCACATCTATTCTCCTCTACTTCTTTTCTCTCTCTTTATATATGTATTTTTTCTGTGAGAGAGAGAGAGGTCATGATCAGATGAGCTCCTGCATTTTACTGCATGTTCTTGAAAAAAGATAGATTTAGAGGTAGATAAACTTGGATTTTTTTGTCAGGGACATATACAGGATGCTACATAACATTCACTATGTCACCAGGACATATAGAGGATACTACATAACCTTCACTCCAAATCAAAACTCAAAACATACAACCTGATTTTGGACTGAATTACGGAATCCCCTGGGAAAGCTTACAACTACCAAAGATTATTATTCCAACTCTATAACAGCAAATTCTCTGGAAAACAACAGAGACCTGAAAACACCATCCAACCTGGAACTGAGTGAGTAACGTTTAGTCTGAAGCTATATTCTATTTCCAAAATCCAAGAAGAAAAATACATGACATTACTTTATAAGGACTGAATTCTAAATTAAGGCTGCCAAGCTTGATACAACTTCAATTAGCACTGACGTGTCAAGTGAGAGGTGTCAAAGCCCTTTAGCCCAACAATGGCAGGAGAGTCGAATAGTCTACCCCAACCAAATGGCTGTTCAGAGGTAATTAAAATACAGTACCCTGTGTATGTAAACAATGAAAAGGCAAGAAAAGATCACAAAATGAAGCTCCTTTTTGCTGACTATTATGAAAATGGGAACATCAGCAACCTCATCTTCCACACAGACCATCCCCTGGCATGGCACTGTGCTATATTAACACACTACCCCTCTGTTAAGAGAGGGGGTGTTAACGAGGGGAGGCAACTCAGGATGCTAGACAACGAGGACTCTGAGTCAGCTGATATAAATCTCTATAAGTCTGGAACAGTGTTGGTACAGGGCAACCCCAAACAGTTTCAGATGGACTTTCACCTAATCAAAGAATTAGCCCAGCAGGAGAAGCTCTCCCTTGATAAAGATACCCCGAGCGGGTCAGACCAGACCTCTTCATTATATAACCCGACAAATGAGCAACCCCAAGCTGAAAATCAACCTCCCAGCACAGAGTACTACCCCCTCATTGAAATGAAGGATACATTTACCCAGCTGGAGGTAAGGCAGGTGGAGCTGGAACAGCAGGTGATTACACTCCAGTCAGCACAGACCCAGACAACAGTCCAGCACAAAAACACCCCCTTAGCCAGACCCAGAGAGATGGAGGTGGAGAGAGACATATCTGCACTCTGGACTGTGGTGAGACAAAGTCAACAATATAAAAAGCAAGAGCAGGAGAAGAACAGAGCACTTGAGGAGAGGATCAGACTGCTGGATGAGAGGATCAGACTGCTGGAGGAGAGGGTGAGGGGGATGGAGGAGAGAATCAGACTGCTGGAGGAGAGGGTGGGAGGGATGGAGGAGAGAATCAGACTGCTGGAGGAGAGGGTGAGGGGGATGGAAGAGAGAATCAGACTGCTGGAGGAGAGGTCTAGGGTGATGGCGTGTGACAGAGAACAACCCACTAGAGAGGTGGCCACCCATGCAGAGAAGCCAGCAGATCAGCCCACGTCAGCTCACGACAAAAGTATTGACATCACAGCAGAACAGTCCACCCTAGACCCTGACCATAGCCTCAACATCACAGCAGAACAGTCCACACCAGACCCTGACCATAGCCTCCACATCACAGCAGAACAGTCCACATCAGACCCTGACCATAGCCTCCACATCACAGCAGAACAGTCCACATCAGACCCTGACCATAGCCTCAACATCACAGCAGAACAGTCCACACCAGACCCTGACCATAGCCTCCACATCACAGCAGAACAGTCCACATCAGACCCTGACCATAGCCTCAACATCACAGCAGAACAGTCCACATCAGACCCTGACCATAGCCTCAACATCACAGCAGAACAGTCCACACCAGACCCTGACCATAGCGTCGACACCACAGCAGAACAGTCCACCCCAGACCCTGACCATAGCCTCCACATCCCAGCAGAACAGTCCACCCCAGACCCTGACCATAGCCTCGACACCACAACAGAACAGTCCACACCAGACCCTGACCATAGCCTCAACACCACAGCAGAACAGTCCACACCAGACCCTGACCATAGCCTCGACATCACAACAGAACAGTCCACACCAGACCCTGACCATAGCCTCCACATCACAGCAGAACAGTCCACATCAGACCCAGACCATAGCCTCAACATCACAGCAGAACAGTCCACACCAGACCCTGACCATAGCCTCTACACCACAGCAGAACAGTCCACCTCAGACTCTGACCATAGCCTCCACACCACAGCAGAACAGTCCACCTCAGACCCTGACCATAGCCTCCACACCACAGCAGAACAGTCCACCCCAGACCCTGACCATAGCGTCGACATCACAGCAGAACAGTCCACACCAGACCCTGACCATAGCCTCAACATCACAGCAGAACAGTCCACACCAGACCCTGACCATAGCCTCCACATCACAGCAGAACAGTCCACACCAGACCCTGACCATAGCCTCCACATCACAGCAGAACAGTCCACACCAGACCCTGACCATAGCCTCGACATCACAGCAGAACAGACAAATGAAGAACTCCAAGCCCAGGGGATCTCACCCCCTCTGAGCACCCCCCCTGTCAGCCACCCAGATAGCCCTCCTGACAACCCCCCCACACCCACTGAGGACATACACAAGACACATATTCTACTCCTTATGGACTCAACTGGGAAATATATACAAGAAAAAAAGCTTTTTCCCCAAACACAGTGTGTCTAAACTCTGGTGTCCAAACACTCAGCGCACCCTAGACCTTCTGTCTGAGGACCAACTAGGTTCACCTAGCCACATAATAATATACACAGACACAAAGGACCTGAGAACACAGCAGGAAAGGGTGGCCACAGCATTCAAGAGAGTAATTTGAAAAAGCTTCTTCTACTTTCCCCAATGCAAAAGTGGTTATCTCCACCCTGCTACCATGAAAAGAATTCCACCCTGCTACCAACAGCGGGTAAACACAAATATTTCCCGTAACTGTGCCTCAAAACAAAATGTTTTCCTGGCCCACCACTCCACCCTGGACTTGAACAGCCTCTATGACCAGGTCCACCTCTACAAGGCAGCAGTGCCCACCTTTATGACCAGGTCCACCTCTACAAGGCAGCAGTGCCCACCTCTATAAGGCAGCAGTGCCCACCTTCATGACCAGGTCCACCTCTACAAGGCAGCAGTGCCCACCTTTATGACCAGGTCCACCTCTACAAGGCAGCAGTGCCCACCTTTATGACCAGGTCCACCTCTACAAGGCAGCAGTGCCCACCTTTATGACCAGGTCCACCTCTACAAGGCAGCAGTGCCCACCTTTATGACCAGGTCCACCTCTACAAGGCAGCAGTGCCCACATTCGCCAGGACTCTAAAAGACATCACTCTCAAACGCAGCCCCAACACTTCACAGAGGAGCAACAGATCAATAGATATGACGCCCAGACCAGCGAGACACTCTCCCAGACCTGCGGGACCCCCCCCCCTCCCCCGGACCTACACATAGAGGACCTCCATCCAGACCACAACACCACCAGACACATCCACACCCACACCCCAAACAATCAACACCCCCCCCAAGTCAACAATGCCCACACCCCATTTAGGCCCCCTCAGATCAGACCTATACCCCTGCTGCCCACCCCATGCACCCCACCCCCGCAAAGAGGGCCTCAACATGTAAGTCACACATACGCCCAGGTCGTGAGCAGGCAAACAGGCCCAACCCCCACTCTTACACTAGCCCAAGCCAATGGCATGTACCAGATGCTCAGGAGGCTCTGCTCACACTTACTGGTCTGAAGACAAACCACACGACCAACAACATTGGACACTTTATGGAACACAAAGCCTTCACTATCTCATCCTGGAATATCATCCGACAAGAAACCTGGTATAGAGGAGACTGACCCACTGGTTGCCCTCTAGGTTACAGAGAGCTGGTAGTCCCATCCACCACACTACCAGGTGTGAAACAAGGAACGGACTCAGGGGGTATGCTAATCTGGTATAGAGCAGACCTAACTCACTGTTCACAAACACAAACACACCCCACAGAGCCCAAGGACAGCAACACAATTAGACCCAACAAAATGATGAGAAAACAAAAAGATAATTACTTGACACATTGGAAAGAATTGACAAAAAAACAGAGCAAACTAGAATGCTATTTGTTCCTAAACAGAGAATACACAGTTGCAGAATACCTGACCACTGTGACTGACCCAAACTTAAGGAAAGCTTTGACTATGTACAGACTCAGTGAGCATAGCCTTGCTATTGAGAAAGGCCGCCGTAGGCAGACATGGCTCTCAAGAGAAGACAGGCTATGTGCACACTGCCCACAAAATGAGGTGGAAACTGAGCTGCCCTTCCTAACCTCCTGCCCAATGTATGACCATATTAGAGACACATATTTCCCTCAGATTACACAGATCCACAAAGAATTAGAAAACAAACCCAGTTTTGATAAACTCCCATATCTACTGGGTGAAATACCACAGTGTGCCATCACAGCAGCAAGACTTGTGACCTGTTGCCACTTGCATTGGCAATGTTAACATATGTTTCCCATGCCAACAAAGCCCCTTGAATTGAAATTGAATTGAATTGAAAGAGAGAGACAGAGAGAGAGCAACATAAATCACGTTTCCATCCACAGTTTGTATGCGAGTAAAGTCATACCGTATAAAAAAAAAAATCCCGACAGCTGTAATGGAAACAGGAAGTGTCATAACAAATATAACAGCACAACACAGATCATTTGTTTGTTAGAAATGGTGGGATCTTTTTATGTCTAATTAATGATGCGAGAAATGGAGGTGGACACGTCTTGACATATTGATATAATAACCATCGTATCGAAGTAAATTTGGAGTCACGTGATGATATGTTGTGTGGTCCTCCCACTACGACTCGGGAAACCTGGTTACGGCTGGGAGTCACATGACCACGGTGGTATGATACAGTTTATTAGGTAACAGTAAATTTGGAGTCACGTGATGATATGTTGTGTGGTCCTCCCACTACGACTCGGGAAACCTGGTGACGGCTGGGAGTCACATGACCACGGTTGTATGATACAGTTTATTAGGTAACAGATGGCACTTTAATAATGTCCACATATCTTACATTACTCATCTCATATGTATACACTGTATTTTATACCATCTACTGCATCTTGCCTATGCCGCTCGGCCATCAATCATCCATATATTTATATGTACATATTCTCATTCACCCCTTTTAGATTTGTGTGTATTCGGTAGTTGTTGGGTAATTGTTTGATTATTTGTTAGATATTACTGAACTGTTGGAACTAGAAGCACAAGCATTTCACCACACTCGCAGGTAGCCTAGTGGTTAGAGCATTGGACTTGTAACCGAAAGGTTGCAAAATCGAATCCACGAGCTGACAAGGTAAAAATCTGTTGTTCTGCCCCTGAACAAAGCAGTTAACCCACTGTTCCTAGGCCGTCATTGAAAATAAGAATTTGTTCTTAACTGACCTGCCTGGTGAAATAAAGAAAAAATACAAAAATCTGCTAACCACGTGTATGTGACCAATAACATTTGATTTGACATTAAATAAGTCATGAAGTCACAGGATGGCGAAAGATCACAGTAAGGAGCTTGATGTTCCTTTCCTATAAAGGGTCTTATTGTGGCGATGGATGGTTGACTGCCGTTGGATGGAGAAAAAAAATATTCTCACTCATCTCCATAATAATCTCAAAAGTAGACTAGCCTATCACAGCACAGCCTACTGCATTTGCAAGCTGTTGACTAGAGCAGCGTGACAATATCAAAGTTTGCAACTGTTTTTTAAGACAAAACTTTCGGTAGAGTTGAAAATGCGTTGAACATTTATTCGGTACATAGAAACGTAAGCGAAAAAGTACATTTTGTACTTTACATTACATCCTCACACACTTTATCTTTATCAGCAACAAGTCAGTTTGGTGGAAACACACCACTTGCGGGAAAGTGTGCATATTTTCATTAATGCGGATTTTAAAATAATTAGCATACAAATCTGTCGCCAATAGGATGGGAACCTAGCTAGAGAGAGAGAACAAATAATAATCACATGTCTCTGGAGGAAGGAGGAAACTTGCTCGCTGACCAGAAGTAAGGAGAACAGAATCCCACAGACATTGACCTAAGAAGAGAGATACTTCTCACCACTTTTTATTGTTCTCCGCTCATCTCTCTCTCTCATCCCTTTCTCTCTCATCCCTTTCTCTCTCATCCCTTTCTCTCTCATCCCTTTCTCTCTCTCAGGCAGGGCTCTACAGTGTGATCATTATGGTCGTACAGGTAGCCTTGTGGTTAGAGCAGGCGGGCAGGTAGCCTAGTGGTTAGAGCGTTGGACTAGTAACCGAAAAGTTGCAAGATAGAATCCCCGAGCTGACAATGTTAAAAATCTGTCATTCTGCCCCTGAACAAGGTAGTTAACCCGCTGTTCCTAGGCCGTCATTGTAAAATAAGAATTTGTTCTTAACTGACTTGCCTAGTTAAATAAAGGTAAAATTAAACAATATATATATGCTCCTAAATATTTTGATGTGTGTGTGTGTGTGTGTGTGTGTGTGTGTGTGTGTGTGTGTGTGTGTGTGTGTGTGTGTGTGTGTGTGTGTGTGTGTGTGTGTGTGTGTGCGTGTGTGTGTGAGTGTGTGAGTGTGTGTGTGTGTGTGTGTGTATGAGTGTGTGTATGAGTGTGTGTATGAGTGTGTGTATGAGTGTGTGTATAAGTGTGTGTATGAGTGTGTGTATGAGTGTGTGTATGAGTGTGTGTATGAGTGTGTGTATGAGTGTGTGTATGAGTGTGTGTATGAGTGTATCACATGCAGGTGGGGTAATCTAAAGGCCTAAAGATTATGACAGCACATGGACATCTCCCTACATAGTCCGGGCCTTGGTCAGCAGTACTGCTGTTTGGCATGAAGTCTACAACTGACAGCACATGGACATCTCCCTACATAGTCCGGGCCTTGGTCAGCAGTACTGCTGTTTGGCATGAAGTCTACAACTGACAGCACATGGACATCTCCCTACATAGTCCGGGCCTTGGTCAGCAGTACTGCTGTTTGGGATGAAGTCTACAACTGACAGCACATGGACATCTCCCTACATAGTCCGGGCCTTGGTCAGCAGTACTGCTGTTTGGCATGAAGTCTACAACTGACAGCACATGGACATCTCCCTACATAGTCCGGGCCTTGGTCAGCAGTACTGCTGTTTGGGATGAAGTCTACAACTGACAGCACATGGACATCTCCCTACATAGTCCGGGCCTTGGTCAGCAGTACTGCTGTTTGGGATGAAGTCTACAACTGACAGCACATGGACATCTCCCTACATAGTCCGGGCCTTGGTCAGCAGTACTGCTGTTTGGGATGAAGTCTACAACTGACAGCACATGGACATCTCCCTACATAGTCCGGGCCTTGGTCAGCAGTACTGCTGTTTGGGATGAAGTCTACAACTGACAGCACATGGACATCTCCCTACATAGTCCGGGCCTTGGTCAGCAGTACTGCTGTTTGGGATGAAGTCTACAACTGACAGCACATGGACATCTCCCTACATAGTCCGGGCCTTGGTCAGCAGTACTGCTGTTTGGGATGAAGTCTACAACTGACAGCACATGGACATCTCCCTACATAGTCCGGGCCTTGGTCAGCAGTACTGCTGTTTGGGATGAAGTCTACAACTGACAGCACATGGACATCTCCCTACATAGTCCGGGCCTTGGTCAGCAGTACTGCTGTTTGGGATGAAGTCTACAACTGACAGCACATGGACATCTCCCTACATAGTCCGGGCCTTGGTCAGCAGTACTGCTGTTTGGGATGAAGTCTACAACTGACAGCACATGGACATCTCCCTACATAGTCCGGGCCTTGGTCAGCAGTACTGCTGTTTGGGATGAAGTCTACAACTGACAGCACATGGACATCTCCCTACATAGTCCGGGCCTTGGTCAGCAGTACTGCTGTTTGGGATGAAGTCTACAACTGACAGCACATGGACATCTCCCTACATAGTCCGGGCCTTGGTCAGCAGTTCTGCTGTTTGGCATGAAGTCTACAACTGACAGCACATGGACATCTCCCTACATAGTCCGGGCCTTGGTCAGCAGTACTGCTGTTTGGCATGAAGTCTACAACTGACAGCACATGGACATCTCCCTACATAGTCCGGGCCTTGGTCAGCAGTACTGCTGTTTGGCATGAAGTCTACAACTGACAGCACATGGACATCTCCCTACATAGTCCGGGCCTTGGTCAGCAGTACTGCTGTTTGGCATGAAGTCTACAACTGACAGCACATGGACATCTCCCTACATAGTCCGGGCCTTGGTCAGCAGTACTGCTGTTTGGGATGAAGTCTACAACTGACAGCACATGGACATCTCCCTACATAGTCCGGGCCTTGGTCAGCAGTACTGCTGTTTGGCATGAAGTCTACAACTGACAGCACATGGACATCTCCCTACATAGTCCGGGCCTTGGTCAGCAGTACTGCTGTTTGGCATGAAGTCTACAACTGACAGCACATGGACATCTCCCTACATAGTCCGGGCCTTGGTCAGCAGTACTGCTGTTTGGGATGAAGTCTACAACTGACAGCACATGGACATCTCCCTACATAGTCCGGGCCTTGGTCAGCAGTACTGCTGTTTGGGATGAAGTCTACAACTGACAGCACATGGACATCTCCCTACATAGTCCGGGCCTTGGTCAGCAGTACTGCTGTTTGGCATGAAGTCTACAACTGACAGCACATGGACATCTCCCTACATAGTCCGGGCCTTGGTCAGCAGTACTGCTGTTTGGGATGAAGTCTACAACTGACAGCACATGGACATCTCCCTACATAGTCCGGGCCTTGGTCAGCAGTACTGCTGTTTGGCATGAAGTCTACAACTGACAGCACATGGACATCTCCCTACATAGTCCGGGCCTTGGTCAGCAGTACTGCTGTTTGGCATGAAGTCTACAACTGACAGCACATGGACATCTCCCTACATAGTCCGGGCCTTGGTCAGCAGTACTGCTGTTTGGGATGAAGTCTACAACTGACAGCACATGGACATCTCCCTACATAGTCCGGGCCTTGGTCAGCAGTACTGCTGTTTGGCATGAAGTCTACAACTGACAGCACATGGACATCTCCCTACATAGTCCGGGCCTTGGTCAGCAGTACTGCTGTTTGGGATGAAGTCTACAACTGACAGCACATGGACATCTCCCTACATAGTCCGGGCCTTGGTCAGCAGTACTGCTGTTTGGGATGAAGTCTACAACTGACAGCACATGGACATCTCCCTACATAGTCCGGGCCTTGGTCAGCAGTACTGCTGTTTGGGATGAAGTCTACAACTGACAGCACAAGGACATCTCCCTACATAGTCCGGGCCTTGGTCAGCAGTACTGCTGTTTGGGATGAAGTCTACAACTGACAGCACATGGACATCTCCCTACATAGTCCGGGCCTTGGTCAGCAGTACTGCTGTTTGGGATGAAGTCTACAACTGACAGCACATGGACATCTCCCTACATAGTCCGGGCCTTGGTCAGCAGTACTGCTGTTTGGGATGAAGTCTACAACTGACAGCACATGGACATCTCCCTACATAGTCCGGGCCTTGGTCAGCAGTACTGCTGTTTGGGATGAAGTCTACAACTGACAGCACATGGACATCTCCCTACATAGTCCGGGCCTTGGTCAGCAGTACTGCTGTTTGGGATGAAGTCTACAACTGACAGCACATGGACATCTCCCTACATAGTCCGGGCCTTGGTCAGCAGTACTGCTGTTTGGGATGAAGTCTACAACTGACAGCACATGGACATCTCCCTACATAGTCCGGGCCTTGGTCAGCAGTACTGCTGTTTGGGATGAAGTCTACAACTGACAGCACATGGACATCTCCCTACATAGTCCGGGCCTTGGTCAGCAGTACTGCTGTTTGGCATGAAGTCTACAACTGACAGCACATGGACATCTCCCTACATAGTCCGGGCCTTGGTCAGCAGTTCTGCTGTTTGGGATGAAGTCTACAACTGACAGCACATGGACATCTCCCTACATAGTCCGGGCCTTGGTCAGCAGTACTGCTGTTTGGGATGAAGTCTACAACTGACAGCACATGGACATCTCCCTACATAGTCCGGGCCTTGGTCAGCAGTACTGCTGTTTGGGATGAAGTCTACAACTGGGTTCAGTGTGTAAACTGTCAGTTGTTTTCAGGCTGATGTATCGGCTGAAGATGTGATTTAGCAAGGTGGTTGTCTCAACGCACGAGGGATAGTATGACTTTAGGTAGTTAGACTGCAAAACATAGAGACATGGACCGTTCTAGTGTTGTTATGGTAACTGTTATTTAGAGTGTAGTCATAGAGACATGGACCGTTCTAGTGTTGTTATGGTAACTGTTAGTTAGACTGCAAAACATAGAGACATGGACCGTTCTAGTGTTGTTATGGTAACTGTTAGTTAGACTGCAAAACATAGAGACATGGACCGTTCTAGTGTTGTTATGGTAACTGTTATTTAGAGTGTAGTCATAGAGACATGGACCGTTCTAGTGTTGTTATGGTAACTGTTAGTTAGACTGCAAAACATAGAGACATGGACCGTTCTAGTGTTGCTATAGTAACTGTTAGTTAGACTGCAAAACATAGAGACATGGACCGTTCTAGTGTTGTTATGGTAACTGTTATTTAGAGTGTAGTCATAGAGACATGGACCGTTCTAGTGTTGTTATGGTAACTGTTATTTAGAGTGTAGTCATAGAGACATGGACCGTTCTAGTGTTGTTATGGTAACTGTTAGTTAGACTGCAAAACATAGAGACATGGACCGTTCTAGTGTTGTTATGGTAACTGTTATTTAGAGTGTAGTCATAGAGACATGGACCGTTCAAGTGTTGCTATAGTAACTGTTAGTTAGACTGCAAAACATAGAGACATGGACCGTTCTAGTGTTGTTATGGTAACTGTTATTTAGAGTGTAGTCATAGAGACATGGACCGTTCTAGTGTTGTTATGGTAACTGTTATTTAGAGTGTAGTCATAGAGACATGGACCGTTCTAGTGTTGTTATGGTAACTGTTATTTAGAGTGTAGTCATAGAGACATGGACCGTTCTAGTGTTGTTATGGTAACTGTTAGTTAGAGTGTAGTCATAGAGACATGGACCGTTCTAGTGTTGTTATGGTAACTGTTAGTTAGACTGCAAAACATAGAGACATGGACCGTTCTAGTGTTGTTATGGTAACTGTTAGTTAGAGTGTAGTCATAGAGACATGGACCGTTCTAGTGTTGTTATGGTAACTGTTAGTTAGACTGCAAAACATAGAGACATGGACCGTTCTAGTGTTGTTATGGTAACTGTTAGTTAGACTGCAAAACATAGAGACATGGACCGTTCTAGTGTTGTTATGGTAACTGTTAGTTAGACTGCAAAACATAGAGACATGGACCGTTCTAGTGTTGTTATGGTAACTGTTAGTTAGACTGCAAAACATAGAGACATGGACCGTTCTAGTGTTGTTATGGTAACTGTTATTTAGAGTGTAGTCATAGAGACATGGACCGTTCTAGTGTTGTTATGGTAACTGTTAGTTAGACTGCAAAACATAGAGACATGGACCGTTCTAGTGTTGTTATGGTAACTGTTAGTTAGACTGCAAAACATAGAGACATGGACCGTTCTAGTGTTGTTATGGTAACTGTTATTTAGAGTGTAGTCATAGAGACATGGACCGTTCTAGTGTTGCTATAGTAACTGTTAGTTAGACTGCAAAACATAGAGACATGGACCGTTCTAGTGTTGTTATGGTAACTGTTATTTAGAGTGTAGTCATAGAGACATGGACCGTTCTAGTGTTGTTATGGTAACTGTTATTTAGAGTGTAGTCATAGAGACATGGACTGTTCTAGTGTTGTTATGGTAACTGTTATTTAGAGTGTAGTCATAGAGACATGGACCGTTCTAGTGTTGTTATGGTAACTGTTATTTAGAGTGTAGTCATAGAGACATGGACTGTTCTAGTGTTGTTATGGTAACTGTTATTTAGAGTGTAGTCATAGAGACATGGACCGTTCTAGTGTTGTTATGGTAACTGCTATTTAGAGTGTAGTCATAGAGACATGGACCGTTCTAGTGTTGTTATGGTAACTGTTATTTAGAGTGTAGTCATAGAGACATGGACTGTTCTAGTGTTGTTATGGTAACTGTTATTTAGAGTGTAGTCATAGAGACATGGACCGTTCTAGTGTTGTTATGGTAACTGTTATTTAGAGTGTAGTCATAGAGACATGGACTGTTCTAGTGTTGTTATGGTAACTGTTATTTAGAGTGTAGTCATAGAGACATGGACCGTTCTAGTGTTGTTATGGTAACTGCTATTTAGAGTGTAGTCATAGAGACATGGACCGTTCTAGTGTTGTTATGGTAACTGTTATTTAGAGTGTAGTCATAGAGACATGGACCGTTCTAGTGTTGTTATGGTAACTGCTATTTAGAGTGTAGTCATAGAGACATGGACCGTTCTAGTGTTGTTATGGTAACTGTTATTTAGAGTGTAGTCATAGAGACATGGACTGTTCTAGTGTTGTTATAGTAACTGTTATTTAGAGTGTAGTCATAGAGACATGGACTGTTCTAGTGTTGTTATAGTAACTGTTATTTAGAGTGTAGTCATAGAGACATGGACTGTTCTAGTGTTGTTATAGTAACTGTTATTTAGAGTGTAGTCATAGAGACATCGACCGTTCTAGTGTTGTTATGGTAACTGTTAGTTAGAGTTATTCACACAGATCCCACTTGGTGGTTTGGGGTTATTGTCTTGGTGTGGATAGTGAGGTACTGTGATTCCATGTCCGTCTGAGTGTATTATATACAGTATCTAACAGAGTTTCATTCGTGTGGATGCTGATGGACGGGGAGTCATTTTGCAGTTATAGGTCGCATCCCAATGTCACCCCATTCCCTTCATAGAGCCCTTACGGCCCTGGTCAAAACTCAGCCTTAGTGTTCTGCCTGTTTAAACTCAGCCTTAGTGTTCTGCCTGTGTTAAACTCAGCCTTAGTGTTCTGCCTGTTTAAACTCAGCCTTAGTGTTCTGCCTGTGTAAACTCAGCCTTAGTGTTCAGCCTGTGTAAACACAGCCTTAGTGTTCTGCCTGTTTAAACACAGCCTTAGTGTTCTGCCTGTTTAAACTCAGCCTTAGTGTTCTGCCTGTGTAAACTCAGCCTTAGTGTTCTGCCTGTTTAAACACAGCCTTAGTGTTCAGCCTGTGTAAACTCAGCCTTAGTGTTCTGCCTGTGTAAACTCAGCCTTAGTGTTCTGCCTGTTTAAACTCAGCCTTAGTGTTCTGCCTGTTTAAACTCAGCCTTAGTGTTCTGCCTGTGTAAACTCAGCCTTAGTGTTCAGCCTGTGTAAACACAGCCTTAGTGTTCTGCCTGTGTAAACACAGCCTTAGTGTTCTGCCTGTTTAAACTCAGCCTTAGTGTTCTGCCTGTGTAAACTCAGCCTTAGTGTTCAGCCTGTGTAAACTCAGCCTTAGTGTTCTGCCTGTGTAAACTCAGCCTTAGTGTTCTGCCTGTGTAAACACAGCCTTAGTGTTCTGCCTGTTTAAACTCAGCCTTAGTGTTCTGCCTGTGTAAACTCAGCCTTGGTGTTGCTGTGCAGAGTTTTTATAGTTCACGTTGGGAAGACAAGCACAGAACTCCCTCTGTTATACATGAATAATGCACTGATGTCAATGGAAGACTTGAGCAAAAAATTTAATGCACGTACCTTTCTTCAACATGTGGTGCCCTGAGAGTACTGTCATCAGTCAGTTAGACCGCAGGGCTGTACTGTATATAACCTTTACATTCCCTGTCTCCTATCCTGACCCGCCCCCTGAACCCTGCCATGACCCCCGTAACCTCTGACCTTGACAGTGTGCTGCAGAGGGGGGGCAATATCAAATCAATCCATGGGTCAACGATGGCCAATCAAAACAAAGCTCTTTGGTTGGTGCAGGAATACAACCTCATGATATACTGGGGTATTACAGTACCTTCTACCCTACTGACACAGGAATACAACCTCATGATATACTGGGGTATTACAGTACCTTCTACCCTACTGACACAGGAATACAACCCCATGATATACTGGAGTAGTACTGTAGTGACGTGTTTTAGAGTATTACAGTACCTTCTACCCTACTGACACAGGAATACAACCTCATGATATACTGGAGTAGTACAGTACTGATGTGTTTTAGAGTATTACAGTACCTTCTACCCTACTGACACAGGAATACAACCTCATGATATAGTGGGGTATTACAGTACCTTCTACCCTACCGACACAGGAATACAACCTCATGATAAACTGGGGTATTACAGTACCTTCTACCCTACTGACACAGGAATACA
>NC_052333.1:1406375-1438875 GCF_016432855.1 Salvelinus namaycush
GAGAGAGAGAGATGGAGAGAGAGAGAGAGATGGAGAGAGAGAGAATTTACTGGATTCTTCAACTGAATAAACTACAGGACAACATATAAACAGTGTTGATGGTATCCTACATGATCAAACAGACAGACCACAAATTCCAATTGGCTATAATTAAACTATTTAGCGAATATCCTACAATCGTTATTGGTGTCAAATTTGTCTCAAGTTCTGTGGATTGGGGTGATCAGTCCTTGGTTCCAAATTTTGGGGAATATGACAGAGCTGAGGATGATGTTAAAAAACTTCTTCAGAATTGGTGGGTCCCCCGCGGGATGGTTGAGCTAACGTAGGCTAATGCGATTAGCATGAGGTTGTAAGTAACAAGAACATTTCCCAGGACATAGTCATATCTGATATTGGCAGAAAGCTTAAATTCTTGTTAATCTAACTGCACTGTCCAATTTACAGTAGCTATTACAGTGAAATAATACCATGCTATTGTTTGAGGAGAGTGCACAGTTTAGAACATGAAAAGTTATTAATAAACAAATTAGAAACATTTGGGCCGTCCTGATCCAAAAAATGTAACAGAAATCCAATGGTTAATTGGATCAGGCTAAAACTTTGCATATACATCTAGTGGCCAAAATCAAAATTTTACCTGGGGTGGAATAATATATTTTGGCCTTTCTCTTGCATTTCAAAGATGATGGTACAAAAAAATAAATAAAACATTTTTTTTTTGTATTATCTTTTACCAGATCTATTGTGTTATATTCTCCGACATTAATTTCACATTTCCACAAACCTCAACGTGTTTCCTTTCAAATGGTATCAATAATATGCATATCCTTGCTTCAGGGCCTGAGCTACAGGCAGTTAGATTTGGGTACGTCATTTTAGGCGATTTTTTTTTTTTAAAGGAGTGTATCCTTAGGAGGATCAGTGTCCCTTTCACGGGTCTGTTGAGCTTAAAACTGAGCAAACTAGAATGTTATTTGGCCCTAAACAGAGAGTACACAGTGGCAGAATACCTGACCGCTGTGACTGACCCAAACTTAAGGAAAGCTTTGACTATGTACAGACTCAGTGAGCATAGCCTTGCTATTGAGAAAGGCCGCCAAAGGCAGACCTGGCTCTCCAGAGAAGACAGGCTATGTGCTCACTGCCCACAAAATGAGGTGGAAACTGAGCTGCACTTCCTAACCTCCTGTCAAATGTTTGACCATATTAGAGACACATATTCCCTCAGATTACACAGACCCACAAAGAATTCAGAAAACAAATCCAATTTTGATAAACTCCCATATCTACTGGGTGAAATACCACAGTGTGACATCACAGCAGCAATATTTGTGACCTGTTGCCACAAGAAAAGGGCAACCAGTGAAGAACAAACCCCATACTTTAAGCATCCCCATACACACAGCCAATCTTTAAATAGCTCATCTACCTACCTCATCCCCATATTGTTATTTATCTATCTGCTCTTTTGCACCCTAGTATCTCTACTTGCACATCGTCATCTGCACATCTATCACTCCAGTATTAATGCTAAATTGTAATTATTTCGCCACTATGGCCTATTTATTGCCTTACCTCCCTAATCTTACTACATTTGCACACACTGTATATAGATGTTTCTATTGTGTTATTGACCGTACGTTTGTTTATGTGTAACTCTGTGTTGTTGTTTGTGTCGCACTGCTTTGCTTTATCTTGGCCAGGTTGCAGTTGTAAATGAGAACTTGTTCTCAACTGGCCTACCTGGTTAAATAAAGGTGAAATAAAAATATCAAATTGTAAATACACTTCATATATATGTTTATTTATTTTCCCTTCTGTACTTTAACTAGATGAGAGGGGGAGAGAGAGATGAGAGAGAGACAGCGGGGGGGGGGGGGGGGTTTAGTAAGAGAGATGGAGAGATAGAGGGAGAAAGAGGGAGAGAGAGACAGAGGGAGAGGGAGAGAGGGACAGAGGGAGAGGGAGAGAGAGACAGAGGGAGAGAGAGACAGAGGGAGAGAGAGACAGAGGGAGAGCGTGAGAGTGGGAAGAGACAGAGAGAGAGGGAGAGAGAGACAGAGGGGGGGAGAGAGACAGGGGAGAGGGAGAGAGAGAGGGTAACAGAGAGACAGAGAGACAGAGAGGGTAACAGAGACACAGAGACACAGAGAGGGTAACAGAGAGACAGAGAGAGTAATAGAGAGTGGGAAGAGACAGAGACACAGAGAGGGTAACAGAGAGACAGAGAGAGTAATAGAGAGTGGGAAGAGACAGAGACACAGAGAGGGTAACAGAGAGACAGAGAGAGTAATAGAGAGTGGGAAGAGACAGAGACACAGAAAGGGTAACAGAGAGACAGAGATAGTAATAGAGAGTGGGAAGAGACAGAGACACAGAGAGGGTAATAGAGAGACAGAGAGAGTAATAGAGAGTGGGAAGAGACAGAGACACAGAAAGGGTAACAGAGAGACAGAGAGAGTAATAGAGAGTGGGAAGAGACAGAGACACAGAGATGGTAATAGAGAGACAGAGAGAGTAATAGAGAGTGGGAAGAGACAGAGAGACAGAGAGGGTAATAGAGAGTGGGAGGGAGACAGCGAGACAGAGAGAGTAATAGAGAGTGGGAGGGAGACAGAGACACAGAAAGGGTAACAGAGAGACAGAGAGAGTAATAGAGAGTGGGAAGAGACAGAGACACAGAGAGGGTAATAGAGAGACAGAGAGAGTAATAGAGAGTGGGAAGAGACAGAGACACAGAAAGGGTAACAGAGAGACAGAGAGAGTAATAGAGAGTGGGAAGAGACAGAGACACAGAGAGGGTAACAGAGAGACAGAGAGAGTAATAGAGAGTGGGAAGAGACAGAGACACAGAGATGGTAATAGAGAGACAGAGAGAGTAATAGAGAGTGGGAAGAGACAGAGAGACAGAGAGGGTAATAGAGAGTGGGAGGGAGACAGCGAGACAGAGAGAGTAATAGAGAGTGGGAAGAGACAGAGACACAGAGAGGGTAACAGAGAGAGTAATAGAGAGTGGGAAGAGACAGAGAGACAGAGAGGGTAATAGAGAGTGGGAGGGAGACAGCGAGACAGAGAGAGTAATAGAGAGTGGGAAGAGACAGAGACACAGAAAGGGTAACAGAGAGACAGAGAGAGTAATAGAGAGTGGGAAGAGACAGAGACACAGAGAGGGTAACAGAGAGACAGAGAGAGTAATAGAGAGTGGGAAGAGACAGAGACACAGCGAGGGTAACAGAGAGACAGAGAGAGTAATAGAGAGTGGGAAGAGACAGAGAGACAGAGAGAGTAACAGAGAGTGGGAGAGAGACAGAGAGACAGAGAGAGTAATAGAGAGTGGGAGGGAGACAGAGAGACAGAGAGAGTAATAGAGAGTGGGAGGGAGACAGAGAGACAGAGAGAGTAACAGAGAAAGTAACAGAGAGTGGAAGGGAGACCTTTGGTACTCAGAAGATGTGTTTTTATATTTGTAGTCTACAATGTCACAGGCATTCATACACACACTGATGGCAACCTGCTGGTGAATTAATGATATCCCAGGGTGCACCTCTCTCTATGTGAAGGTTAACCCAGTTTTTTTTACTGTGAAGACCTTTCTCCTTTAAACACACACCTTTCATCTTCCTCTGTCTCCTTCTCTGTCTACTTCTCTGTCTCCTTCTCTGTCTCCTTCTCTGTCTCCTTCTCTGTCTCCTTCTCTGTCTCCTTCTCTGTCTCCTTCCCTGTCTCCTTCTCTGTCTCACTCTCTCCTTCTTCTCTTTGTTCCTCTTTTTCAACCTCTTTCCTCTCTCTCTGTCCATCTGGGAGAGAAATATGTTTAGTGTTTTGTTGTCGCTAGGCTAATCGAGAGCTCAGAAAGTTCTCTGCCTCGCAGTTGCCATGCTTGTTTCCTTAGCAACAGTTTATCAAAGCCATTCTCTTTCTCTCCATCTCTTCCTTTCTCTAGCTCTCTTCCTCGCCGGTCTCTTTCCCAATCTCTCCATCTCTCTCTTTGGTATGATGCAACACCACCATGGATAGTGTCAATAGTTACGGTAGACACTAGATTAGAGGGTTTAGTGTGTAGTGTGAGGTCGTGAGCTATAACCACTGAGCTGAGACCGGTATGAACAGGCTCCTGTTAACTATAGTGTGAAAATGAAGGATTTTGCTGATGTCCAAACTGAGAAGATGTGTCCTCGCCTCTGTGCTTGTTCACACCTTCCCTTGAAAGGGATCATCCCTGTCATGTCACCTAGGGGAAGTGAAGAGTGTGAAATGGATGTAGTGGAGGTTGAATGTCTCCTGGATTTGAGTGCAGCTGCATGCATTTACAGCATGTTAACAATGGTATACAATTACATCCATGACTTCAAGCTACCAATAAATGCTATGCTACTACTTCCTGTATTATTATCACTACTACTTTCTGTATTATTATCACTACTACTTCCTGTATTATTATCACTACAACTTCCTGTATTATTATTACTACTACTTCCGGTATTATTATTACTACTACTTCATGTATTATTATTACTACTACTTCCTGCATTATTATTAGTACTACTTCTTGTATTATTATCACTCCTACGTCCTGTATTATTATCACTACTACTTCCTGCATTATTATTAGTACTACTACGTCCTGTATTATTATCACTACTACTTCCTGTATTATTATCACTACTACTTCCTGTATTATTATCACTACTACATCCTGTATTATTATCTCTACTACTTCCTGTATTATTATTACTACTACTACTTCCTGTATTATTATCACTCCTACATCCTGTATTATTATCACTACTACTTCCTGTGTTATTATCCCTACTACGCCCTGTATTATTATCACTACTACTTCCTGTATTATTATTACTACTACTTCCTGTATTAATAGCACTACTACTTCCTGTATTATTATCACTACTACTTCCTGTATTATTATCACTACTACGTCCTGTATTATTATCACTACTACTTCCTGTATTATTATCACTACAACTTCCTTTATTATTATTACTACTACTTCCTGTAATATTATCACTACTACTTCTTGTATTATTATTGCTACTACTTCCTGTATTATTATTACTACTACTTCCTGTAGTATTGTTACTACTACTTCCTGTATTAATATCACTACTACTTCCTGTATTATTATTACTACTACTTCCTGTGTTATTATCACTACTACTTCCTGTATTATTATCACTACTACTTCCTGTATTATTATTGCTAGTGCTTCCTATATTGTTATCAGTACTACTTCCTGTATTATTATCAGTACTACTTCCTGTATTATTATTGCTAGTGCTTCCTGTATTGTTATCAGTACTACTTCCTGTATTATTATCACTACTACTTCCTGTATTATTATCACTACTATTTCCTGTATTATTATCTCTACTACTTCCTGTATTATTATCACTACTACTTCCTGTATTATTATCTCTACTACTTCCTGTATTATTATCACTACAACTTCCTTTATTATTATTACTACTACTTCCTGTAATATTATCACTACTACTTCCTGTATTATTATTGCTACTACTTCCTGTATTATTATTACTACTACTTCCTGTAGTATTGTTAACTACTACTTCCTGTATTAATTCACTACTACTCCTGTATTATTATTACTACTACTCCTGTGTTATTATCACTACTACTTCCTGTATTATTATCACTACTATCCGTATTAATATCACTATATTCTGTATATATTGCTAGTGCTTCCTATATTGTTATCAGTACTACTTCCTTATTATTATCAGTACTACTTCCTGTATTATTATTGCTAGTGCTTGCTGTATTGTTATCAGTACTACTTCCTGTATTATTATTCACTACTACTTCCTGTATTATTATCACTACTACTTCCTGTATTATTATCTCTACTACGTCCTGTATTATTATCACTACTACTTCCTGTATTATTATCTCTACTACTTCCTGTATTATTATCACTACTACTTCCTTGTCAATGTATTCACAGACATCCCATACAAAGTTCAACCTTCAATAGGTTCTCCAGATTAACCTGTATAATAATAATAATAACCTCACATTATCATTTTAACCTGCACTTAACCTCACGTTATGCAGACACAAACTACTGTACTTTATGCTAACCAACCGCTCCCTCTCCCCGCCCCTCCCTCTCCTCCTCCCCCTCCTTCCCTCTCTATCTCTCTCTCTCTCTCTCTAGGTGGTGGAAGTTGATGCTGTCGTGTGGGTGTTGAGCTGAGAGGCCCTAGTTGATGCAGTGAAGAGCTCTATAAGGACAAACACAAGAAACGGTAAGAACAAGTGAGAAAAGAAAGGAGGGGGGAGGAGAGGGACAACCACAGCTGAGACCAAGATACCATGGAGAACTAGCATATGGGCAGAGAGAAAGGGGGGGGGTGAATGAGATAGAGGTGAGGAACAGAGATGGGGAGGGGGAGGAGAAAGAGAACGGGAGGGGGAGGAGCGAGAGAAAGGGAGAGAGAGAGAGAAGTGGGGGGAGAGAGAGAGAGGTAGGGAGGGGAGGAGAGAGTGGGGAGAGAGTGGAGGGAGTAGAGGGGGGAGAGAGAGAGAGAAGTGGGGGGAGAGAGAGAGGTAGGGGAGAGTGCAGTGGAAGCTTCCTGTACTGTACAGGAACTTGACAGACCACCGCTTCCCACTATGCTGAGATATGGAGATACAGCTAATATTTCAACTCTCTAAAACAAGCAATTGGATCATAATCCCGTGAGTTTCTGTGTTATATCATCACAGTCATTTTAGGTTTGTTGTGCTCATATGCAGGAGTTAGACTGCAGGATGTACCTGGCCTCGGCAGAGAACAGCAGCGTGTGTGCGCGCGTGTGTGTGTGTGTGTGTGTGTGTGTGTGTGTGTGTGTGTGTGTGTGTGTGTGTGTGTGTGTGTGTGTGTGTGTGTGTGTGTGTGTGTGTGTGTGTGTGTGTGTGTGTGTGAGTGTGTTCCAAATAGCACACTATTCCCTACATAGTTCTATGGGACATCCTATGGGCCCTGGTCAAAGGTAGTGCGCTATAAAGGGTATAGGGCTCTATTTGGGACGTAGCCAGACGAGACAATTCTGTTGCAGTTTGAAAAGAGAAGTGAGGAGAACGTGTTAGAGCCTCTGGGGGAATTTTAGAGGAACCCACTGTAATGTCATCTGAGTGACAGAGAGAGACAGAGACACAGAGACACAGAGAGACAGAGAGACAGAGAGAGAGAGACAGAGACAGAGACAGAGAGAGAGAGAGAGAGAGAGAGAGAGAGAGAGAGAGAGAGAGAGAGAGAGAGAGAGAGAGAGAGAGAGAGACAGAGACAAGACAGACAGAGACAGAGACAGAGACAGAGACAGAGAGAGAGAGAGAGAGAGAGAGAGAGAGAGAGAGAGAGAGAGAGAGAGAGGGAGAGAGAGAGGGGAGCATGAGAGAGGGGAGCATGAGAGAGAGAGAAGAGAGCATGAGAGAGAGATATAGAGAGAGAGGGAGAGAGAGCAATACAGAGAGAGACAGAGAGAGAGACAGAGAGAGAGATACAGAGAGAGAGAGAGAGATACAGAGAGAGATACAGAGGGATACAGAGAGAGACAGAGAGAGAGAGAGAGCGAGGAAGATGGTGAGAGAGATGCTGTGTGGGGAGAGGAAGAGAGGGAATCATATTGCCTCCTCCCCATTCAGATAAAACACCAGAGAGAATATGGAGAGAAAAAGAGAAGTGTGAGACAGAGAGAGAGATGTGTAGAGCTAACTAGCAGCTACAGTAGTGTTCTCAGGAGCAGAGTCTCTAAGGGAGATACAGTGACAGAGGCAGAGGCAGAGGCAGAGACAGAGACAGACACTGGGACCTCAGTGAGATAGCATGCGGTACTGGGACAGACTGACTGCGATTAACCAATTTACTAGGATACGGAATAACAGATCACGGCAGAGAAGAGAAGGAAGGAGGGAAGAGAGGAAGAGGAGAGGAAAGAGGGAGGTGACATACAGACAGAGAGAAGATAGGAACATTTGACTGGTGTGACGGTAAGAGAACGTAGCGCCCCCTATAGGCCATTCTTGGGTAGGCTAATGATTACGAAACCGGTAAATCATTAATTTCCTTTAAACTGTGTGTGTGTGTGTGTGTGTGTGTGTGTGTGTGTGTGTGTGTGTGTGTGTGTGTGTGTGTGTGTGTGTGTGTGTGTGTGTGTGTGTGTGCATCCACCTTCATTCTACACTGAGTGTACAAAACATTAAGAACACCTTCCTAATAGTGCGTTGCACCCCCTTCCCTGTTGCCTCAGAACAGACTCCATTCATCGGGACATGGACTCTACACGGTGTCGAAAGCGTTCCACAGGGATGCTGGCCCATGTTGACTCTAATGCTTCCGACAGTTGTGTCTTGTTGGCTGGATGTCCTTTGGGTGGTGGATCATTCTTGATACACATGGGAAACTGTTGAGTGTGAAAAACCCAGCAGCGTTGCAGTTCTTGACACAAACCGGTGCGCCTGGCACCTACAACCATACCCTGTTCAAAGGCACTTAAATATGTTGTCTTGTCCATTCACCCTCTGAATGGCACACATACACAATTCATGTCTCAGTTGTCTCAAGGCTTAACAATCCTTCTTCAACCTGTCTCCTCCCCTTTATCTACACTGATCGAAGTAGCTTTAAAAATAAGTGACATCAATATGGGATCATAGAACAGGTGTTCATAATGTTTTGTCAACTCAGTGTAAAGAGCAGGTGTTCAAGTTTTGTCCACTCAGTGTAAAGAGCAGGTGTTCATAATGTTTTGTCCACTCAGTGTAAAGAGCAGGTGTTCATAATGTTTTGTCCATCAGTGTAAAGAGCAGGTGTTCATAATGTTTTGTCCACTCAGTGTAAAGAGCAGGTGTTCATAATGTATTGTCCACTCAGTGTAAAGAGCAGGTGTTCATAATGTTTTGTCCACTCAGTGTAAAAGCAGGTGTTCATAATGTTTTGTCCACTCAGTGTATACCGTAGGTGTGTTCTGCACATTAGCAGTATTTGTGTTATGAAATAATGCCCAGCTTTCTACTGATGTCAGCTCAGTTAACACCTTGGTTTGTCTAACTCAGACTCAGTTTAAACCTTGGTTTGTCTAACTCAGACTCAGTTAAAACCTTGGTTTGTCTAACTCAGACTCTCAGTTTAAACCTTGGTTTGTCTAACTCAGACTCTCAGTTTAAACCTTGGTTTGTTTAACTCAGACTCTCAGTTTAAACCTTGGTTTGTCTAACTTAGACTCTCAGTTTAAACCTTGGTTTGTCTAACTCAGACTCTCAGTTAACACCTTGGTTTGTCTAACTCAGACTCTCAGTTTAAACCTTGGTTTGTCTAACTCAGACTCTCAGTTTAAACCTTGGTTTGTTTAACTCAGACTCAGTTTAAACCTTGGTTTGTAACTCAGACTCTCAGTTTAAACCTTGGTTTGTCTAACGCAGACTCAGTTTAAACCTTGGTTTGTCTAACTCAGACTCTCAGTTTAAACCTTGGTTTGTCTAACTCAGACTCTCAGTTAAAACCTTGGTTTGTCTAACTCAGACTCTCAGTTAACACCTTGGTTTGTCTAACTCAGACTCTCAGTTAAAACCTTGGTTTGTCTAACTCAGACTCTCAGTTTAAACCTTGGTTTGTCTAACTCAGACTCTCAGTTTAAACCTTGGTTTGTCTACCTCAGACTCTCAGTTAACAACTTGGTTTGTCTAACTCAGACTCAGTTTAAACCTTGGTTTGTCTAACTCAGACTCTCAGTTTAAACCTTGGTTTATCTAACTCAGACTCAGTTTAAACCTTGGTTTGTTTAACTCAGACTCTCAGTTTAAACCTTGGTTTGTCTAACTCAGACTCTCAGTTTAAACCTTGGTTTGTCTAACTCAGACTCAGTTTAAACCTTGGTTTGTCTAACTCAGACTCTCAGTTTAAACCTTGGTTTGTCAATCCAGACTCTCAGTTAAAACCTTGGTTTGTTTAACTCAGACTCTCAGTTTAAACCTTGGTTTGTCTAACTCAGACTCTCAGTTTAAACCTTGGTTTGTCTAACTCAGACTCTCAGTTTAAACCTTGGTTTGTCTAACGCAGACTCAGTTTAAACCTTGGTTTGTCTAACTCAGACTCTCAGTTTAAACCTTGGTTTGTTTAACTCAGACTCAGTTTAAACCTTGGTTTGTCTAACTCAGACTCTCAGTTTAAACCTTGGTTTGTCTAACGCAGACTCTCAGTTTAAACCTTGGTTTGTCTAACTCAGACTCTCAGTTTAAACCTTGGTTTGTCTAACTCAGACTCTCAGTTTAAACCTTGGTTTGTCTAACTCAGACTCTCAGTTTAAACCTTGGTTTGTCTAACTCAGACTCTCAGTTCACACCTTGGTTTGTCTAACTCAGACTCCAGTTTAAACTTGGTGTTTAACTCGACTCCAGTTTAACCTGGTTGTCTAACTTGACTCTCAGTTTAAACCTGGTTGTCTAACGCAGACTCAGTTTAAACCTTGGTTTGTCTAACTCAGACTCTCAGTTTAAACCTTGGTTTGTTTAACTCAGACTCAGTTTAAACCTTGGTTTGTCTAACTCAGACTCTCAGTTTAAACCTTGGTTTGTCTAACGCAGACTCAGTTTAAACCTTGGTTTGTCTAACTCAGACTCTCAGTTTAAACCTTGGTTTGTCTAACTCAGACTCTCAGTTTAAACCTTGGTTTGTCTAACTCAGACTCTCAGTTAACACCTTGGTTTGTCTAACTCAGACTCTCAGTTTAAACCTTGGTTTGTTTAACTCAGACTCAGTTTAAACCTTGGTTTGTCTAACTCAGACTCTCAGTTTAAACCTTGGTTTGTCTAACTCAGACTCAGTTTAAACCTTGGTTTGTCTAACTCAGACTCTCAGTTTAAACCTTGGTTTATCTAACTCAGACTCAGTTTAAAGTAGTGCACTATATCTAACTCACTTTAAAGGGAATGGGGTGCCATTTGGGACGCTGGCATTGTCTTTTGGATCACCTTGGCAATGCAGAAATTATGAATTCGTGCACAGCATCTTTTATTGATAAGGAGCAGAGAGAGAGAGAGAGAGAGACAGAGGGAGAAAGAGAGACAAAGACAGAGAGAGACAGAGAGAGAAAGAGAGAAAGAATTAGAGACAGAGAGAGAGAGAGAGAGAGAGAGAGAGAGAGGAGAGAGGAAGAGAGAGAGAGAGAGAGAGAGAGAGAGAGAGAGAGAGAGAGAGAGAGAGAGAGAGAGAGAGAGTCTGGTCTAAATTAGTCTAATGCTATGATGACTCTGAATTCTCTCTCTCTCAAGTCCTGTTTTTTTCAACACTTTTGTCGTTTTTGTCGTGTAACTCTCTTCTTTTCTCACTACACCCCAACCCACATCTCTGTCTGTCTGTCTCTGTGTTTCTCTCTCTCTCTCTGCATTGCAACATCCATTCTGCTGTGCAACAGCTAAAAAGAGGCCTCTGCAGGATGGTGGCATCTCATAACCTGCTAGCTATAAATGACCCTCCCAGTGAAATGGACAGGGCAACTGTTAACTATATCTTAAATTCCAGATTCTCTTAGATCTAGAATCAAATTAGGAAACTGAATATCTTCAACTGAAATGTGTCTTCCGCATTTAACCCCAAACCCCTCTGAATCAGAGAGGTGCAGGGCAGAGGGGGGCTGCCAAAATCGACATCCCCCGTTTTCAACACCCGGGGAACATTGGGTTAACTGGCTTGCTCAGGGGCAGAACAAAATATTTTTTCGTTTGTCATGCTCGGGGATTCGATCCAGCAACCTTTCAGGTTACTGGCCTAACGCTCTAACCATTAGGATACCTGCGGCCCCTAGCTCCAATCCATTGGTAGGATGAACTCATAGGAGCCTGTATCAGTGAATACAGAGCAGTTTAATCCCTACAAATCAGCTGGGCTTGACAATCTGGACCCTCTCTTCCTAAAATGATTCGCCGCCATTGTTGCAACCTCTCTTTCGTATCGTCTGAGATTCCAAAAGATTGGAAAGCGGCCGCGGTCATCCCCCTCTTCAAAGGGGGAGACACTCTAGACCCAAACTGTTACAGACCTGTATCCATACTGATGATGACGTTAGACTCCACATCTGCCTTCTCTCCCAAGTCACCCTGCTCCTCCTCACACTCCATCGGCTTACAGTGTAAGCACGCATCCCCTACAACAACATGTTGCTGGGCTACGGAGCGGCGAGAGGAACTGCCATTTCCCTACCTTCAGGCTCAAACCCTACACCCCAACCCTTTAGCCGTACCCTCGTCCTACTCCGCCTCTGTTCCTCTGGTGATGTAGAGGTTTCAACCAAGGCCCTGTGTGTCCCCAGGCGCTCTCATTTGTTGACTTCTGCAACCGTAAAAGCCTTGGGTTCATGCATATTAACATCAGAAGCCTCGACCCTAAGTTTTTTAATTCACTGCTTTAGCACACTCCGCTAACCCTGATGTCTTAGCCATGTCTAAATCGTGGCTTAGGAAGGCCACCAAAAATGCTGACATTTCCATCCCCAATTACAACATTTTCTGTCAAGGCAGAACTGCTAAAGGGGGCGGAATTGCAATTTACTGCAGAGATAACCTGCAGAGTTCTGTCATACTATCCAGGTCTATGAACAAACAGCTCGAGCTTCTACTTTAAAGATCCATCTCTCCAGAAATAAGTCCCTCACTGATGCCGCTTGTTATAGACCCCCCCCCCCCCCAGCAACCAGCTGTGCCCTGGACACAATATGTGAATTGATTGCCCCCCATCTATCGTCAGAGTTCATACTGCTGGGTGACCTATATTGGGATATGCTTAACACCTCGGCAGTCCTACAATCTAAGCTGGATGCCCTCAATCTCACACAAATTATCAAGGAACCTACCAGGTACAACCCCAAATCCGTAAACATGGGCACCTTCTTAGATATCATCCTGACCAACCTGCCCTCTAAATACACCTCTGCTGTCTTCAACCAGTATTTCAGTAATCACTGCCTCATTGCCTGCGTCCGTTATGGGTCTGCGGCCAAAAGACCATCCCTCATCACTGTCAAACGCTCCCTAAAACACTTCTGCGAGCAGGTCTTTCTAATCGACCTGGCCCGGGTATCCTGGAAGGATATTGACCTCATCCCGTCAGTAGAGGATGCCTGGTTGTTCTTTAAAAGTGCTTTCCTCACCATCTTAAATAAGCCCCTTTCAAAACATTTTGAACTAAGAACAGATATAGCCCTTGGTTCACTAAAGACTTGACTGCCCTCGACCAGCACAAAAACATCCTGTGGCGTACTGCACTAGTTTTGAATAGTCCCCACGATATGCAACTTTTCAGAGAGGTCAGGAACCAATACACACAGTTAGGAAAGCAAAGGCTAGCTATTTCAAACAGAAATTTGCATCCTGCAGCACTAATTCCAAAAAGTTCTGGGACACTGTAAAGTCCATGGAGAATAAGAGCACCTCCTCCCAGCTGCCCACTGCACTGACGCTAGGTAACACTGTCAACACTGATAAATCCACAATGCTTTCAAAAAGCATTTCTATACGGCTGGCCATGCTTTCCACCTGGCTACCCCAACCCTGGCCAACAGCTCTGCACCCCCCCGCAGCAACTGGCCCAAGCCCCCCCTCCCCCGCTTCTCCTTCACCCAAATCCAGACAGCTGATGTCCTGAAAGAGCTGCAATATCTGGATCCCTACAAATCAGCTGGGCTTGACAATCTGGACCCTCTCTT
Source organism: Salvelinus namaycush (assembly GCF_016432855.1). Classification (NCBI taxonomy): domain Eukaryota; kingdom Metazoa; phylum Chordata; class Actinopteri; order Salmoniformes; family Salmonidae; genus Salvelinus; species Salvelinus namaycush. The sequence goes on from NC_052333.1 coordinate 1,420,094, forward strand.
CCTAAATTTTTCCGCCGCCATTGTTGCAACCTCTCTTTCGTATCGTCTGAGATTCCAAAAGATTGGAAAGCGGCCGCGGCCATCCCCCTCTTCAAAGGGGGAGACACTCTAGACCCAAACTGTTACAGACCTATATTCATCCTGCCCTGCCTTTCAGCAGTCTTCGAAAGCCAAGTGAACAAACAGATCACCGACCATTTCGAATCCCACCGTACCTTCTCTGCTATGCAATCTGGTTTCCGAGCTGGACATGGGTGCACCTCAGCCACGCTCAAGGTCCTAAACGATATCATAACCGCCATCAATAAAAGACAGTACTGTGCAGCCGTCTTCATCGACCTGGCCAAGGCTTTCGACTCTTGTCGATCACCACATTCGTATCGGCAGACTCAACAGCCTTGGTTTCTCCAATGACTGCCTCGCCTGGTTCACTAACTACTTCTCAGATAGAGTTCAGTGTGTCAAATCGGAGGGCCTGTTGTCCAGACCCCTGGCAGTCTCTATGGGGGTGCCACAGGGTTCAATTCTTGGGCCGACTCTTTTCTCTGTATACATCAATGATGTCGCTCTTGCTGCTGGTGATTTCCTGATCCACCTCTACGCAGATGACATCATTCTGTATACATCTGGCCCTTCTTTGGACATTGTGTTAACAAATCTCCAACCAAACTTCAATGCCATACAATACTCCACATTGCCTCCAACAGCTCTTAAATGCTACTAAAACGAAATGCATGCTCTTCAACCGATCGCTGCCCGCACCCGCCCGCCTGACTAGCATCACTACTCCGGATGGTTCTGACTTAGAATATGTGGACAACTATAAATACCAAGGTGTCTGGCTAGACTGTAAACTCTCCTTCCAGACTCACATCAAGCATCTCCAATCCAAAGTTAAATCTAGAATTGGCTTCCTTTTTCACAACAAAGCCTCCTTCACTCATGCTGCCAAACATACCCTCGTAAAACTGACTATCCTACCGATTCTTGACTTCGGCGATGTCATTTACAAAATAGCCTCCAACACCCTACTCAATAAATTGTCTTCAACAATGTCTTCAACAGTGCCATCCGTTTTGTCACCAAAGCCCCATATACTACCCACCACTGCGACCTGTATGCTCTCGTTGGCTGGTCCTCGCTACATATTCGTTGCCAAACCCACTGGCTCCAGGTCATCTACAAGTCTTTGCTAGGTAAAGCTCTGCCTTATCTCAGCTCACTGGTCACCATAGCAGCACCCACCCGTAGCACGCGCTCCATCAGGTATATTTCACTGGTCATCCCCAAAGCCTACACCTCCTTTGGCCGCCTTTCCTTACAGTTCTCTGCTGCCAACGACTGGAATGAATTGCAAAAATCAAGTTGGAGACTTATATCTCCCTCACTAACTTTAAGCATCAGCTGTCAGAGCAGCTAACCGATCGCTGCAGCTGTACATAGCCCATCTGTAAATAGCACATCCAACCAACTACCTACCTCAACCCAATATTTGTTTTTCTGCTCTTTTGCACACCAGTATTTCCTACTTGCACATCCTCATCTGCACATATATCACTCCAGTGTAAATTGATAAATTGTAATTACTTTGCCACTATTGGCCTATTTATTGCCTTACCTCCTTACTTCAATTGCACACACTGTATACAGATGTTTCTATTGTGTTATTGACTGTACATTTGTTTATGTGTAACTCTGTGTTGTTTTTGTCGCATTGCTTTGCTTTATTATGGCCAGGTCGCAGTTGCAAATGAGAACTTGTTCTCAACTGGCCAACCTGGTTAAATAAAGGTGAAATAAAAAATAAAAAATCTGAGCACTCCGTTCTGCCACCTCTGGTCTCTTGACCCTCCCACCCCTACGGGAGGTCAGCTCCCGCTCAACCCAGTCAAAGCTCTTCTCTATCCTGGCACCCCAATGGTAGAACCAGCTTCCCCCTGAAGCTAGGACAGCAGAGTCCCTGTCCATCTTCCTCCTGAAGCTAGGACAGCAGAGTCTCTGTCCATCTTCTGAAAACATCTGAAACCCTACACCTCTTTAAATAGTATCTTAACTAATCCCACAGCCCCCCCCCCCCTCGAACCCCCTCCTCACCCCCCGCCTGATAGCTACTTTGAGTAAAAATGTACTTACTATGACTGTGATACGTGGTTGTCCCAGATAGCTGCCTTAAGATGAATGCACTAACTGTAAGTCGCTCTGGATAAGAGCGTCTGCTAAATGACTAACATGTAAATGTAACTCATCCCCTCCCATCCTCTGTATATCCCCTACTTCAAACAGAATAGCTCTTTGAAACCAAATATCACGGTCACGGTCTGGCTTAAATTGTGGCACTGACTGCAACAAGAGATCGCTTGCTCACTTGGTTCCATATAGTGTTTTGAAAAGAGACTTTTTGGCTGGTTACAAAATGTACCAGCTGTGTCTCACAGTGGACCTCTGTTGTTTTCAGGAGGCTTGTTAAATACACACCTCACTGCCTTCTAGAGCGGAAAGCAGGAGAAGATCACAGAAAATACACCTCACTGCCTTCTAGAGCGGAAAGCAGGAGAAGATCACAGAAAATACACCTCACTGCCTTCTAGAGCGGAAAGCAGGAGAAGATCACAGAAAATACACCTCACTGCCTTCTAGAGCAGAGTGCAGGAGAAGATCACAGAAAATACACCTCACTGCCTTCTAGAGCGGAAAGCAGGAGAAGATCACAGAAAATACACCTCACTGCCTTCTAGAGCGGAAAGCAGGAGAAGATCACAGAAAATACACCTCACTGCCTTCTAGAGCGGAAAGCAGGAGAAGATCACAGAAAATACACCTCACTGCCTTCTAGAGCGGAAAGCAGGAGAAGATCACAGAAAATACACCTCACTGCCTTCTAGAGCGGAAAGCAGGAGAAAATCACAGAAAATACACCTCACTGCCTTCTAGAGCGGAAAGCAGGAGAAGATCACAGAAAATACACCTCACTGCCTTCTAGAGCAGAGTGCAGGAGAAGATCACAGAAAATACACCTCACTGCCTTCTAGAGCGGAAAACAGGAGAAGATCACAGAAAATCGGGTACATGGACAGAACAAAGAGAGAGTAGAGAATCAGCCTTTTATATGAAGAAACTGACAAGCTGCCTAAGACAGTAGATATACTGTTAGACCTGCTATCAACAGTACATACTGTATACTGTTAGACCTGCTATCAACAGTACATACTGTATACTGTTAGACCTGCTATCAACAGACAGTAGATATACTGTTAGACCTGCTATCAACAGTACATACTGTATACTGTTAGACCTGCTATCAACAGACAGTAGATATACTGTTAGACCTGCTATTAACAGTAGATATACTGTTAGACCTGCTATCAACAGTAGATAAACTGTTAGACCTGCTATCAACAGTAGATATACTGTTAGACCTGCTATCAACAGTAGATATACTGTTAGACCTGCTATCAACAGTAGATAAACTGTTAGACCTGCTATCAACAGTAGATAAACTGTTAGACCTGCTATCAACAGTAGATATACTGTTAGACCTGCTATCAACAGACAGTAGATATACTGTTAGACCTGCTATCAACAGTAGATATACTGTTAGACCTGCTATCAACAGTAGATAAACTGTTAGACCTGCTATCAACAGTAGATATACTGTTAGACCTGCTATCAACAGTAGATAAACTGTTAGACCTGCTATCAACAGTAGATATACTGTTAGACCTGCTATCAACAGTAGATATACTGTTAGACCTGCTATCAACAGTAGATATACTGTTAGACCTGCTATCAACAGTAGATCTACTGTTAGACCTGCTATCAACAGTAGATATACTGTCAGACCTGCTATCAACAGTAGATAAACTGTTAGACCTGCTATCAACAGTAGATATACTGTTAGACCTGCTATCAACAGTAGATATACTGTTAGACCTGCTATCAACAGTAGATATACTGTTAGACCTGCTATCAACAGTAGATATACTGTTAGACCTGCTATCAACAGTAGATATACTGTTAGACCTACTATCAACAGTAGATATACTGTTAGACCTACTATCAACAGTAGATATACTGTTAGACCTGCTATCAACAGTAGATATACTGTTAGACCTGCTATCAACAGTAGATATACTGTTAGACCTGCTATCAACAGTAGATATACTGTTAGACCTACTATCAACAGTAGATATACTGTCAGACCTGCTATCAACAGTAGATATACTGTTAGACCTGCTATCAACAGTAGATATACTGTTAGACCTGCTATCAACAGTAGATATACTGTTAGACCTACTATCAACAGACAGTAGATATACTGTTAGACCTGCTATCAACAGTAGATATACTGTTAGACCTGCTATCAACAGTAGATATACTGTCAGACCTGCTATCAACAGTAGATCTACTGTTAGACCTGCTATCAACAGTAGATAAACTGTTAGACCTGCTATCAACAGTAGATATACTGTTAGACCTACTATCAACAGACAGTAGATATACTGTTAGACCTGCTATCAACAGTAGATATACTGTTAGACCTACTATCAACAGACAGTAGATATACTGTTAGACCTGCTATCAACAGACAGTAGATATACTGTCAGACCTGCTATCAACAGTAGATATACTGTTAGACCTACTATCAACAGACAGTAGATATACTGTCAGACCTGCTATCAACAGTAGATATACTGTTAGACCTGCTATCAACAGTAGATATACTGTCAGACCTGCTATCAACAGTAGATATACTGTTAGACCTGCTATCAACAGACAGTAGATATACTGTTAGACCTGCTATCAACAGTAGATATACTGTTAGACCTGCTATCAACAGTAGATATACTGTTAGACCTGCTATCAACAGACAGTAGATATACTGTTAGACCTGCTATCAACAGTAGATATACTGTCAGACCTGCTATCAACAGTAGATATACTGTCAGACCTGCTATCAACAGTAGATATACTGTTAGACCTGCTAACAACAGTAGATATACTGTTAGACCTACTATCAACAGTAGATATACTGTCAGACCTGCTATCAACAGTAGATATACTGTTAGACCTGCTATCAACAGTAGATATACTGTTAGACCTGCTATCAACAGTAGATATACTGTCAGACCTGCTATCAACAGTAGATATACTGTTAGACCTGCTATCAACAGTAGATATACTGTTAGACCTGCTATCAACAGTAGATAAACTGTTAGACCTGCTATCAACAGTAGATATACTGTTAGACCTACTATCAACAGTAGATATACTGTTAGACCTACTATCAACAGTAGATATACTGTCAGACCTGCTATCAACAGTAGATATACTGTTAGACCTACTATCAACAGTAGATAAACTGTTAGACCTGCTATCAACAGTAGATATACTGTTAGACCTGCTATCAACAGTAGATAAACTGTTAGACCTGCTATCAACAGTAGATATACTGTTAGACCTACTATCAACAGACAGTAGATATACTGTTAGACCTGCTATCAACAGTAGAGCTACTGTTAGACCTGCTATCAACAGACATTGATCTGAGAGCCGTTAGCTACATTTCGTTCTGCCTTTGAAAACTGATCCAACATATTTACGTTCTGTAGCATTTATATGAACAATGCGCTGATTGATTGATCGATTCAATGATGATTGATTGATTACTAGATAGTTTCATTATAACTGGGGATAATTAATCAATAAGGCACGAGGGGGTGTGGTAATGGCTAATATACCACGACTAAGGCCTGTTCTTGTACACCACACAACGCAGAGTGCCTGGACACAGCCCTTAGCTGTGGTATATTGGCTAGATACCATAAACCTCCGAGGTGCCTTATTGCTATTATAAACTGGTTACCAACGTAATTAGAGCAGTAAAAATACATGTTTTGTCATAAATGTGGTATACCGTCTGATACACCATGGCTGTTAGCCAATCAGCATTCAGGGCTCGAACCACACAGTTTACAAGGACAGATGAACAACTAGGGGAGACGATAGGTCAGGAAAGGTGATTAGATGAGAGGAAGGTTAAAATAACACGGTTCCTACAACAATATAACATACAAAAGCATTTCTCTGTACTGTTAGTCTATGTCTCTCCAGTCCAGGTTGAGGTTAGTTCTACTGTTAGTCTGTGTCTCCAGTCCAGGTTGGGGTTAGTTGTACTGTATGTCTATCTCTCTCCAGTCCAGGTTGGGGTTAGTTCTACTGTATGTCTATCTCTCTCCCGTCCAGGTTGGGGTTAGTTCTACTGTATGTCTATCTCTCTCCAGTCCAGGTTGGGGTTAGTTCTACTGTTAGTCTATGTCTCTCCAGTCCAGGTTGGGTTTAGTTCTACTGTTAGTCTGTCTCTCTCCAGTCCAGGTTGGGGTTAGTTCTAGTGTATGTCTATGTGTCTCCAGTCCAGGTTGGGGTTAGTTCTACTGTTAGTCTATGTGTCTCCAGTACAGGTTGGGGTTAGTTCTACTGTATGTCTTTCTCTCTCCAGTCCAGGTTGGGGTTAGTTCTACTGTATGTCTTTCTCTCTCCAGTCCAGGTTGGGGTTAGTTCTACTGTTAGTCTATGTGTCTCCAGTACAGGTTGGGGTTAGTTCTACTGTATGTCTGTCTCTCTCCAGTCCAGGTTGGGGTTAGTTCTACTGTATGTCTGTCTCTCTCCAGTCCAGGTTGGGGTTAGTTCTACTGTTAGTCTATCTCTCTCCAGTCCAGGTTGGGTTTAGTTCTACTGTTAGTCTATGTGTCTCCAGTCCAGGTTGGGGTTAGTTCTACTGTTAGTCTCTCTATCCAGTCCAGGTTGGGGTTAGTTCTACTGTTAGTCTATGTGTCTCCAGTCCAGGTTGGGGTTAGTTCTACTGTATGTCTATCTCTCTCCAGTCCAGGTTGGGTTTAGTTCTACTGTTAGTCTATGTGTCTCCAGTCCAGGTTGGGGTTAGTTCTACTGTTAGTCTGTGTCTCCAGTCCAGGTTGGGTTTAGTTCTACTGTTAGTCTGTCTCTCTCCAGTCCAGGTCGGGGTTAGTTCTACTGTATGTCTATGTATTTCCTGTCCAGGTTGGGGTTAGTTCTACTGTATGTCTATGTGTTTCCTGTCCAGGTTGGGGTTAGTTCTACTGTTAGTCTATGTGTCTCCAGTCCAGGTTGGGGTTAGTTCTACTGTTAGTCTATCTCTCTCCAGTCCAGGTTGGGGTTAGTTCTACTGTATGTCTATCTCTCTCCAGTCCAGGTTGGGGTTAGTTCTACTGTTAGTCTATCTCTCTCCAGTCCAGGTTGGGGTTAGTTCTACTGTTAGTCTGTCTCTCTCCAGTCCAGGTTGGGTTTAGTTCTACTGTTAGTCTATGTGTCTCCAGTCCAGGTTGGGGTTAGTTCTACTGTATGTCTATCTCTCTCCAGTCCAGGTTGGGGTTAGTTCTACTGTTAGTCTCTCTATCCAGTCCAGGTTGGGGTTAGTTCTACTGTTAGTCTATGTGTCTCCAGTCCAGGTTGGGGTTAGTTCTACTGTATGTCTATCTCTCTCCAGTCCAGGTTGGGTTTAGTTCTACTGTTAGTCTATGTGTCTCCAGTCCAGGTTGGGGTTAGTTCTACTGTTAGTCTGTCTCTCTCCAGTCCAGGTCGGGGTTAGTTCTACTGTATGTCTATGTATTTTCTGTCCAGGTTGGGGTTAGTTCTACTGTATGTCTATGTGTTTCCTGTCCAGGTTGGGGTTAGTTCTACTGTTAGTCTATGTGTCTCCAGTCCAGGTTGGGGTTAGTTCTACTGTATGTCTATCTCTCTCCCGTCCAGGTTGCAGCCATGGGGAACCTCATTAAGGTCCTTGGCAAGGATTTAGAAAACTGTCCACATTTTTTCCTGGACTTTGAAAGTAAGTGAGCGTTGTTATGTGCATGCATGTGTGTGTGTGTGTTTGACGTCTGTATCAGTGTGTGATGCAGGGTGGAGGTCAGAGGTGAAGGATGGGCTTGTGGATGTGCTCATGGTGATTTGGAGTGTCGTTGTGTTGTGGTGTTTGTCATGGTCAGAACCGCTCTACCCTCACTCATTATTGGACCTCCTGGACTGAACCAATCAGTCCTCATAAGCCCCATGTCCATGATCCCTTTGTAGTTTAGTTCATCTTTCATTTAAGTTGTTGACATCACAATAAACAGAGGATAGTGATGATAGTTCAGACTATATGATAGTTCAGACTATATGATAGTTCAGACGTACCCAGCAGTCCTCTAGTACTGAGAAGCTGGACAGACGTACCCAGCAGTCCTCTAGTACTGAGAAGCTAGACAGACGTACCCAGCAGTCCTCTAGTACTGAGAAGCTGGACAGACGTACCCAGCAGTCCTCTAGTACTGAGAAGCTGGACAGACGTACCCAGCAGTCCTCTAGCACTGAGAAGCTGGACAGACGTACCCAGCAGTCCTCTAGCACTGAGAAGCTGGACAGACGTACCCAGCAGTCCTCTAGTACTGAGAAGCTGGACAGACGTACCCAGCAGTCCTCTAGTACTGAGAAGCTGGACAGACGTACCCAGCAGTCCTCCAGTACTGGGAAGCTGGACAGATGTACCCAGCAGTCCTCCAGTACTGAGAAGCTGGACAGACGTACCCAGCAGTCCTCCAGTACTGAGAAGCTGGACAGACGTACCCAGCAGTCCTCTAGTACTGAGAAGCTGGACAGACGTACCCAGCAGTCCTCCAGTACTGAGAAGCTGGACAGACGTACCCAGCAGTCCTCCAGTACTGAGAAGCTGGACAGACGTACCCAGCAGTCCTCCAGTACTGAGAAGCTGGACAGATGTACCCAGCAGTCCTCCAGTACTGAGAAGCTGGACAGACGTACCCAGCAGTCCTCCAGTACTGAGAAGCTGGACAGACGTACCCAGCAGTCCTCCAGTACTGAGAAGCTGGACAGACGTACCCAGCAGTCCTCCAGTACTGAGAAGCTGGACAGACGTACCCAGCAGTCCTCCAGTACTGAGAAGCTGGACAGACGTACCCAGCAGTCCTCCAGTACTGAGAAGCTGGACAGACGTACCCAGCAGTCCTCCAGTACTGAGAAGCTGGACAGACGTACCCAGCAGTCCTCCAGTACTGAGAAGCTGGACAGCAGAAAGCTAGAAGAAAACTAAACAGAGAGTGAGACGGGAGAGAGTGATCTGTCTGTCCACGTTGCCATGCCAACACCACCCGCAACCACAACATACCTGGACGGAGTATGCCACCATCACAACCGACCAACCAACCCACCCACACCTACCCCACCCACACCACACACACGTCCCTCACACCTCCCCCTCATCACCCACACACTCCTCTTCTCCCCTCTCTCTGTTCTAGGAGACTCATGGGTAACCTCCTGAAAGTGCTGGCTTGCTCCGAACTAGAGCATGGCACAATAGTATTCCTTGACTTTGAACGTGAGACCATCCACTTTTTATTTATTTACTTCTCTGTTTTTCTATTTTCTTTTGTCTTACTTGTTGGGTTCTGCCTTCATTCTGTCCATGTGTTGTTTGTCATCTACCTGTAGTCTTCCTCCTTCTCTCCTCCTCCATGTTTCTCTCCTCAGTCCTCACCTTTTCCTACATTTTTCCAGCTCAAGAGAAAGGGGAAAGGGGGATACCTAGTCAATTGTCCAACTGAATGTATTCAACTGAAATGTGTCTTCCACATTTAACCCAACCCCTCTGAGGCTGGTCTTCATATGTAATAACTAGTCTGGTGTTGTATGAGAAGACTAGTTATATGAAGACTAGTTATGAGAAGACTAGTTATGAGAAGACTAGTAATGTGAAGACTAGTTATGAGAAGACTAATAATGTGAAGACTAGTAATGTGAAGACTAGTTATGAGAAGACTAGTAATGTGAAGACTAGTATTGTGAAGACTAGTTATGAGAAGACGAGCTATGAGAAGACTAGTAATGTGAAGACTAGTAATGTGAAGACTAGTTATGAGAAGACTAGCTATGAGAAGACTAGTTATGAGAAGACAAGTTATGTGAAGACTAGTAATGTGAAGACTAGTTATGAGAAGACTAGTAATGTGAAGACTAGTAATGTGAAGACTAGTTATGTGAAGACTAGTTATGTGAAGACTAGTTATGAGAAGACTAGTAATGTGAAGACTAGTAATGTGAAAACTAGTTATGAGAAGAATAGTTATGAGAAGACTAGTAATGTGAAGACTAGTTATGAGAAGACGAGCTATGAGAAGACGAGCTATGAGAAGACTAGTAATGTGAAGACTAGTTATGAGAAGACTAGTAATGTGAAGACTAGTTATGTGAAGACTAGTTATGAGAAGACTAGTAATGTGAAGACTAGTTATGAGAAGACTAGTTATGAGAAGAATAGTAATGTGAAGACTAGTAATGTGAAGACTAGTTATGAGAAGACTAAAATGTGAAGACTAGTTATGAGAAGACTAGTTATGAGAAGAATAGTTATGTGAAGACTAGTAATGGGAAGACTAATTATGAGAAGACTAGTTATGAGAAGAATAGTAATGTGAAGACTAGTTATGAGAAGACTAGTTATGAGAAGACGAGTTATGATAAGACTAGTAATGTGAAGACTAGTTATGAGAAGACTAGTAATGTGAAGACTAGTTATGTGAAGACTAGTTATGAGAAGACTAGTAATGTGAAGACTAGTTATGAGAAGACTAGTAATGTGAAGACTAGTTATGAGAAGACTAGTTATGAGAAGAATAGTTATGGGAAGACTAGTAATGGGAAGACTAGTAATGAGAAGACTAGTTATGAGAAGACTAGTTATGAGAAGACTAGTTATGAGAAGAATAGTAATGTGAAGACTAGTAATGTGAAGACTAGTTATGAGAAGACTAAAATGTGAAGACTAGTTATGAGAAGACTAGTTATGAGAAGAATAGTTATGTGAAGACTAGTAATGGGAAGACTAATTATGAGAAGACTAGTTATGAGAAGAATAGTAATGTGAAGACTAGTTATGAGAAGACTAGTAATGTGAAGACTAGTTATGAGAAGACTAGTTATGAGAAGAATAGTTATGGGAAGACTAGTAATGGGAAGACTAGTTATGAGAAGACTAGTTATGAGAAGACTAGTTATGAGAAGAATAGTAATGTGAAGACTAGTAATGTGAAGACTAGTTATGAGAAGACTAAAATGTGAAGACTAGTTATGAGAAGACTAGTTATGAGAAGAATAGTTATGTGAAGACTAGTTATGGGAAGACTAATTATGAGAAGACTAATTATGAGAAGACTAGTTATGAGAAGAATAGTAATGTGAAGACTAGTTATGAGAAGACTAGTTATGAGAAGACGAGTTATGATAAGACTAGTTAAGAGAAGACGAGTTAAGAGAAGACGAGTTATGATAAGACTAGTAATGTGAAGACTAGTTATGAGAAGACGAGTAATGTGAAGACTAGTTATGAGAATACTAGTAATGTGAAGACTAGTTATGAGAAGACTAGTTATGAGAAGACTAGTTATGTGAAGACTAGTAATGTGAAGACTAGTTATGAGAAGACTGGTTATGAGAAGACTGGTAATGTGAAGACTAGTAATGTGAAGACTAGTTATGAGAAGACTAGTAATGTGAAGACTAGTTATGAGAAGATGACTAATGTGAAGACTAGTTATGAGAAGACTAGTAATGTGAAGACTAGTTATGAGAAGATGACTAATGTGAAGACTAGTTATGAGAAGACTAGTAATGTGAAGACTAGTTATGAGAAGACTAGTAATGGGAAGACTAGTTATGAGAAGAATAGTTATGAGAAGAATAGTAATGTGAAGACTAGTAATGTGAAGACTAGTAATGTGAAGACTAGTTATGAGAAGACTAGTTATGAGAAGACTAGTTATGAGAAGACTAGTTATGAGAAGACTAGTTATGAGAAGACTAGTAATGTGAAGACGAGTAATGTGAAGACGAGTTATGAGAAGACTAGTAATGTGAATACTAGTTATGAGAAGACTAGTAATGTGAATACTAGTTATGAGAAGACTAGTTATGAGAAGAATAGTAATATGAAGACGAGTTATGAGAAGACTAGTAATGTGAAGACTAGTTATGAGAAGACTAGTTATGAGAAGACTAGTAATGTAAAGACTAGTAATGTGAAGACTAGTTATGAGAAGACTAGTTATGAGAAGACTAGTAATGTGAAGACGTGTTATGAGAAGACTAGTAATGTGAAGACTAGTTATGAGAAGACTAGTAATGTGAAGACTAGTAATGTGAAGACTAGTTATGTGAAGACTAGTTTTGAGAAGACTAGTCACGAGAAGACTAGTAATGTGAAGACTAGTCACGAGAAGACTAGTAATGTGAAGACTAGTATTATTATTATTAGTCTTCTCATAACTAGTCTTCACATTACTAGTCTTCTCATAACTAGTCTTCTCATAACTAGTCTTCATATAACTAGTCTTCTCATACAACACCAGACTAGTTATTACATATGAAGACCAGCCTCAGAGGGGTTGGGTTAAATGTGGAAGACACATTTCAGTTGAAGACATTCAGTTGGACAATTGACTAGGTATCCACCTTTCCCCTTTCTCTTGAGCTGGAAAAATTAGACTAGTTATGTGAAGACTAGTAATGTGAAGACTAGTAATGAGAAGACTCGTTGAGAAGATTAGTAATGTGAAGACTAGTAATGTGAAGACTAGTTATGAAAAGACTAGTAATGTGAAGACTAGTAATGTGAAGACTAGTTATGAGAAGACTAGTTATGAAAAGACTAGTAATGTGAACACTAGTTATGAGAAGCCTAGTTATGAGAAGACTAGTAATGTGAAGACTAGTTATGAGAAGCCTAGTAATGTGAAGACTAGTAAAGAGAAGACTCGTTATGAGAAGACTAGTAATGCGAAGACTAGTAATGTGAAGACTAGTTATGAGAAGACTAGTAATGTGAAGACTAGTAATGTGAAGACTAGTTATGAGAAGACTAGTAATGTGAAGACTAGTTATGAGAAGACGCGTTATGAGAAGACTAGTTATGAGAAGACTAGTAATGTGAAGACTAGTTATGAGAAGACGCGTTATGAGAAGACTAGTAATGGGAAGACTAGTAATGTGAAGACTAGTAATGTGAAGACTAGTAATGTGAAGACTAGTAATGAGAAGACTAGTTACTAGTAATGTGAAGACTAGTATAAGCAAGAAGATGGAATATGGCTGCTACTATTTTGATTATTCAAATTGTATCCCGATTTTAAGATTGGAATCAGACCCTTGCTTTTCTCTTGTTGCTATGAGATAAAGATGTCTTAGAGCCAAAGACCATCTATATCTATCTTCTTGCTATTAGATAAAGATGTCTTACAGCCTCAGACCATCTATATCTATCTTCTTGCTATGAGATAAAGATGTCTTACAGCCTCAGACCATCTATATCTAGCCAGCCCTCTCTTCTTACCTCTATGCAATGCTGTCAGATGAGTGTGTGAGAGTGTGGGCATGTGTTTATGTTTAAAATCTGGTGTGTGTGTGTGTGTGTGTGCGTGCGTGCGTGCGTGAGTGAGTGCCAGAGGAGGCTGGTGGGAGGAGCTATAGGAGAAAGGTCTCATTGTAATGGCTGGAATGGAATTAAATGGAACTGAGTTAAAAGTGTGGTTTCCATGAGTTTGATACCGTTCCGTTAATTCCATTCCAGCCATCACAATGAGTCCGTCCTGCTATGACTCCTCTCACCAGCCTCCTCTGGTGTTATTACGTGTGTTTGTGTGTGTGTGTGTGTGTATGGGGCAGCGAGGGTCATTTACAAGATAACCGCCTCCATCCATCACCTTCCCTCTTTCCACACTGACCTCTAACATTTAACTTCCTGCCTTCTTCCTTCCTTCTCCAAAGTTCCCCCTATTTATTAACAGAAATGTTTCCTTCCACTGGTAGATTCTGTTATAGATCCTATGGAAGTGGGAGAGTCCACTGCTCGGGAGAAAGGGATGTTTGTACTAAAGCAGAGTAAAAAACCCTCCCTACAGTAGCACTGTACTCTCCTGCTCCAGTGAGAGGCAGAAGTCACCTCTGTCACACAGATGAAAGCTTGAGTTAACAATACTACAGACCAAAACAAAGACCAACGCTAGGGATCTACTCCATAACCTAAACCTGCAATAATTCACCTTTATCTAGAATCAAACAAAGCATCGACACAATAACTCATCTAAACAGGGTCAACTCCATTACAAACCAAACAACATAGACCAGGGATATGGGTCAACTCCATTACACACCAAACAACATAGACCAGGGATATGGGTCAACTCCATTACACACCAAACAACATAAACCAGGGATAAGGGTCAATGCCATTACAAACCAAACATAGACCAGGGAAATGGGTCAACTCCATTACAAACCAAACAACATAGACCAGGGATATGGGTCAACTCCATTACACACCAAACAACATAGACCAGGGATATGGGTCAACTCCATTACACACCAAACAACATAAACCAGGGATAAGGGTCAACTCCATTACAAACCAAACATAGACCAGGGAAATGGGTCAACTCCATTACAAACCAAACATCATAGACCAGGGATATGGGTCAACTCCATTACAAACTAAACAACATAGACCAGGGATATGGGTCAACTCCATTACACACCAAACAACATAGACCAGGGATATGAGTCAACTCCATTACAAACCAAACAACATAGACAGGGATTTGGGTCAACTCCATTACACACCAAACAACATAGACCAGGGATATGGGTCAACTCCATTACACACCAAACAACATAGACCAGGGATATGGGTCAACTCCATTACACACCAAACAACATAGACCAGGGATATGGGTCAACTCCATTACAAACCAAACATCATAGACCAGGGATATGGGTCAACTCCATTACACACCAAACAACATAGACCAGGGATATGGGTCAACTCCATTACAATCCAAACAACATAGACCAGGGATATGGGTCAACTCCATTACAAACCAAACAACATAGACCAGGGATATGGGTCAACTCCATTACAATCCAAACAACATAGACCAGGGATATGGGTCAACTCCATTATAAACCAAACAACATAGACCAGGGATATGGGTCAATGCCATTACAAACCAAACAACATAGCCCAGGGATATGGGTCAACTCCATTACAATCCAAACAACATAGACCAGGGATATGGGTCAACTCCATTACAAACCAAACAACATAGACCAGGGATATGGGTCAATGCCATTACAAACCAAACAACATAGACCAGGGATATGGGTCAACTCCATTACAATCCAAACAACATAGACCAGGGATATGGGTCAACTCCATTACAAACCAAACAACATAGACCAGGGATATGGGTCAACTCCATTACAATCCAAACAACATAGACCAGGGATATGGGTCAACTCCATTACAAACCAAACAACATAGACCAGGGATATGGGTCAATGCCATTACAAACCAAACAACATAGACCAGGGATATGGGTCAACTCCATTACAAACCAAACAACATAGACCAGGGATATGGGTCAATGCCATTACAAACCAAACAACATAGACCAGGGATATGGGTCAACTCCAAACTATGTCACAACCCCCGGACTAGCGCTTCTGTGGACTCTCAATTAGCTCTCCCCTGCCTGTCCTGTTGACTGACTGACAGACATATCTACCTACTCACGGACAGACACACGGACGGACGGACGGACACACGGACGGACGGACGCACGCGCGCGCGCACACGTCCCGTGTAGCTCAGTCGGTAGCGCATGGCACTTGCAACTCCAAGGGTTGTGGGTTCGATTCCCACAGGGGACCAGTATGAACAAATATGAAAATGTAAACACTCGCTACTGTAAATCACTCTGGATAAGAGTGTCTTTTTAATTACAAAAAAAAATGTCAAATTGGCAACAGACAAAAGCCTACAGTATAGTGATTGAGAGGCAACGTGTGTGTACTTCAGGGTAGTTTTGCCTGTTCAGCTACGACCTTTGGATGAGAGGCAAAAAAAAAAGATGTATGTGATCTCCTTTTGGCAGTTCACATACACTACCCACAATCCTCCTCTAGATATGAAAGGCCAGTTCTAAATGTGGATCTCTGTGACGTAGAAGCGTAGAGGGAAACAATGCTATATGAACACATCAGGCTGACTCAGGGCTAAAAAAATGCTGTAGTGTGAATTAGGCAACACTATTCCCTACAGCTCTCTGCCTCAGCTATCACCCTCTCTCTGTGCCCACCCTCTCTCTGTGCCCACTCTCTCTCTGTGCCCACTCTCTCTCTGTGCCCACTCTCTCTCTGTGCCCACCCTCTCTCTGTGCCCACCCTCTCTCTCTGTGCCCACCCTCTCTCTGTGCCCACCTTCTCTCTGTGCCCACCCTCTCTCTGTGCCCACTCTCTCTCTGTGCCCACCCTCTCTCTGTGCCCACCCTCTCTCTCTGTGCCCACTCTCTCTCTGTGCCCACCCTCTCTCTGTGCCCACCCTCTCTCTGTGCCCACCCACTCTCTCTGTGCCCATTCTCTCTCTGTGCCCATTCTCTCTCTGTGCCCACTCTCTCTCTGTGCCCAATCTCTCTCTGTGCCCAATCTCTCTCTGTGCCCACCCACTCTCTGTGCCCACCCACTCTCTCTGTGCCCACTCTCTCTCTGTGCCCACCCTCTCTCTGTGCCCACCCTCTCTCTGTGCCCACCCTCTCTCTGTGCCCACCCTCTCTCTGTGCCCACCCTCTCTCTGTGCCCACCCTCTCTCTGTGCCCACTCTCTCTCTGTGCCCACCCTCTCTCTCTGTGCCCACCCTCTCTCTCTGTGCCCACCCTCTCTCTGAGCCCCACTCTCTCTCTGTGCCCACCATCTCTCTGTGCCCACCCTCTCTCTGTGCAAACTCTCTCTCTGTGCCCACCCTCTCTCTGAGCCCACTCTCTCTCTGTGCCCACCATCTCTCTGTGCCCACCCTCTCTCTGTGCAAACTCTCTCTCTGTGCCCACCACAGGCTTAGGACTTAGGATGTATAGGCTTAGGACTATGCAAAAGGCCTCCTGCGGGGATGGGGACTGGGATAAAAAAAAATATTAAAATAAAAATATAGGACAAAACACAGATCACGACAAGAGAGACACCACAACACTACATAAAGAGACACCACAACACTACATAAAGAGACACCACAACGCTACATAAAGAGAGACCACAACGCTACATAAAGAGACACCACAACACTACATAAAGAGAGACCACAACACTACATAAAGAGAGAGACCTACGACGACGACGACAGTCAGAGGTGATACGATATCAAAGACATCATATCACTACAACACAAGCTTAAGGTCGTGTTTCCATGACTCCTGTGTGTGACAGAGCTGATTAACTAGCTTATTCTGATTGTACTGAGACCAACTGTATTAATTCACCTCGAAAGGGGGGCACAGATCCTTGACCTGACATGTGAACATGGAACTCAAACGTCAAGTAACAAGAAACAGTCTGCTGACATACATGCGGAATTCAATGACAATCAATGTTTTACACTTTTACACAAACTATTCACAGGAAAAATGTCAAACATAGAAGGAGAAGTGATACAAAAGCGTGAACAAATATCAAATTAAATTAAATGTTATTGGTCACATACACATGGTAAGCAGATGTTAATTTGAGTGTAGCGAAATGCTTCTAGTTCTGACATTCTAGTCCCCCCCTGGAACAGGACAGACTAGTCCCCCCTGGAACAGGACAGACTAATCCCCCCCTGGAACAGGACAGACTAATCTCCCACTGGAACAGGACAGACTAATCTCCCACTGGAACAGGACAGACTAATCCCCTCCTGGAACAGGACAGACTAATCCCCCCCTGGAACAGGACAGACTAATCCCCCCCTGGAACAGGACAGACTAATCCCCCCTGGAACAGGACAGACTAATCCCCCCCTGGAACAGGACAGACTAATCCCCCCCTGGAACAGGACAGACTAATCCCCTCCTGGAACAGGACAGACTAATCCCCCCCTGGAACAGGACAGATTAATCCCCCCCCTGGAACAGGACAGACTAATCCCCCCCTGGAACAGGACAGACTAATCTCCCACTGGAACAGGACAGACTAATCCCCTCCTGGAACAGGACAGACTAATCCCCTCCTGGAACAGGACAGACTAATCTCCCACTGGAACAGGACAGACTAATCCCCCCCTGGAACAGGACAGACTAATCCCCCCCTGGAACAGGACAGACTAATCCCCTCCTGGAACAGGACAGATTAATCCCCCCCTGGAACAGGACAGACTAATCCCCCCCTGGAACAGGACAGACTAATCCCCCCCTGGAACAGGACAGACTAATCCCCCCCTGGAACAGGACAGACTAATCCCCCCCTGGAACAGGACAGACTAATCCCCCCCTGGAACAGGACAGACTAATCCCCTCCTGGAACAGGACAGACTAATCCCCCCCTGGAACAGGACAGACTAATCCCCCCCTGGAACAGGACAGACTAATCCCCTCCTGGAACAGGACAGACTAATCCCCTCCTGGAACAGGACAGACTAATCCCCCCCTGGAACAGGACAGACTAATCCCCTCCTGGAACAGGACAGACTAATCCCCTGTAATAGTGGAGTTACTGTACAGACACATATGTCATGTCAAGACCTGGCCCTCTGCAGTGTGTTAGTGACTGTACAGATATATATTTATATTGTAAAGATCTTTGTCCTAATTCTCTTTCAATTCTCATCCTCCCTCGGTCACTAAACACCCTTCCCCTGACTCCCCCACCCAAAAAAAACTGTTCCATTTTCACCC
>NC_052333.1:1443875-1467919 GCF_016432855.1 Salvelinus namaycush
CAGACCCTACACACACTTCTCACACTAAACACAGACCTTACACACACTAAACACAGACCCTACACACACTTCTTACCCTACACACACTTCTCACACTAAACACAGACCCTACACACACTTCTCACACTAAACACAGACCCTACACACACTAAACACAGACCCTACACACACTTCTCACACTAAACACAGACCCTACACACACTTCTCACACTAAACACAGACCTTACACACACTAAACACAGACCCTACACACACTTCTCACACTAAACACAGACCTTACACACACTAAACACAGACCCTACACACACTAAACACAGACCCTACTCACACTAAACACAGACCCTACACACACTTCCTCGTCCAGGTGAAGGGGAGCTGGATCAGGAAGTAGAGAATTAGACTCTTCACACAATGTTTGACTTCAAGAAGAAACGCCGACCTTCACCAGTCCGCTCCACATCCCCATCTTCCTCTGCTGCAGTTACTGAAGCACACGCTAAGACGGCAGTAACTCTACTGATGATAGAAATACAATACATAGAATTCCCATACAGTGGCTCTATGATGAGGAAGGATGTACCATTTGCTACCTGTTTAGAACACTGAGAAAAGTCACCAAAGTCTGAGAGGTGACGCAAGTAGTAGACCACTAACCCACAGGACATTACCTTGAACATTCTCTCTACTCACTCTATATCTATCTAGTATACTGGATATCTATGTAGCTCTCCAGTGGGCTAGCAGCAGGAGGAGGGAGATTAGAGTTTCTATTAATTATATATCTATGCTCCAGTAGCTCTGGGCTAGCAGCAGGAGGAGTGAGAGTGGAGTTTCTATCTATTCTATATCTATGCTCCGGTAGCTCTGGGCTAACAGCAGCAGGAGGGAGATTAGAGTTTCTATTAATTATATATCTATGCTCCAGTAGCTCTGGGCTAACAGCAGCAGGAGGGGGAGTGGAGTTTCTATGAATTATATATCTATGCTCCGATAGCTCTGGGCTAGCAGCAGCAGGAGGAGGGAGATTAGAGTTTCTATGAATTATATATCTATGCTCCGGTAGCTCTGGGCTAGCAGCAGCAGGAGGAGTGAGAGTGGAGTTTCTATCCAGGCCGTCGCAGATAAAACACATCCGTACTGTATTTATAGAAGAGCTGTTGAATAGTTAATGATTCAGAGGGAAGGGATTGGTCCCCACGGGACAAGCTGAGCCATTACCTTGACAGAGCTACATGCAGCAATACTCGGGTCTGGGTTCAATAGCATGCGAATGGACACCAGAGTAAGGGATATGATTAGGACAAGGACACAGGAACGCAGACAATACTATTTATGAATCGCATGTGTGTAATGTGGCTATAAGACAGTTCTGAGGAGCCACAAGCTCTGATGAAAACTTACATGCACAGCTGACTGAATACTAATGGTAATGAAACTAACGTTATGTACATGTGTCTTTGTAGAAAATGCCCTGCGTAGCCTGTTGGAGGCGCTGACGAGCCCTCCCTACGCTCCCATGCAGCACCTAGAGAGAGAACAGGCCCTGGCAAAACAGTTCGCAGAGATACTCCACTTCACCCTCAGCTTCGACGAACTAAAAGTGAGGACGAGGAGGAGGAGAGAGGGATGTGGGAGGAGGAGAGAAAGAGGGAGGGAGGGAGGGAGGGAGGGAGGGAGGGAGGGAGGGAGGGAGGGAGTCTCGGTTAAAACCCAAAACTAAAATCTTGCTTAATTTGGTCAGACACCAATTATGTTTCCATAATATTAGGGAGGGGTAAAGTGGTCCTTACCTTCATAACACTTCATATCCCTTTCCTATACACACTTCTCCTTCCTGTTGTGAATGACCAGTCTTTCTCTCCTTCCTGCTGTGTTGTGAATGGCCAGTCTTTCTCTCCATCCTGTTGTGAATGACCAGTCTTTCTCTCCATCCTGTTGTGAATGACCAGTCTTTCTCTCCTTCCTGGTGTGAATGACCAGTCTTTCTCTCCTTCCTGTTGTGAATGACCAGTCTTTCTCTCCATCCTGTTGTGAATGACCAGTCTTTCTCTACTTCCTGTTGTGAATGACCAGTCTTTCTCTACTTCCTGTTGTGAATGACCAGTCTTTCTCTACTTCCTGTTGTGAATGACCAGTCTTCCTCTCCATCCTGTTGTGAATGACCAGTCTTTCTCTCCATCCTGTTGTGAATGACCAGTCTTTCTCTCCTTCCTGTTGTGAATGACCAGTCTTTCTCTCCTTCCTGTTGTGAATGACCAGTCTTTCTCTCCTTCCTGTTGTGAATGACCAGTCTTCCTCTCCATCCTGTTGTGAATGACCAGTCTTTCTCTCCTTCCTGTTGTGAATGACCAGTCTTTCTCTCCTTCCTGTTGTGAATGACCAGTCTTTCTCTCCTTCCTGTTGTGAATGACCAGTCTTTCTCTCCTTCCTGTTGTGTGACCAGTCTTTCTCTCCTTCCTGTTGTGAATGATCAGTCTTTCTCTCCATCCTGTTGTGAATGACCAATCTTTCTCTCCTTCCTGTTGTGTGACCAGTCTTTCTCTCCTTCCTGTTGTGAATGATCAGTCTTTCTCTACTTCCTGTTGTGAATGACCAGTCTTTCTCTCCTTCCTGTTGTGAATGACCAGTCTTTCTCTCCTTCCTGTTGTGAATGACCAGTCTTTCTCTCCTTCCTGTTGTTTATGACCAGTCTTTCTCTCCTTCCTGTTGTGAATGACCAGTCTTTCTCTCCTTCCTGTTGTGAATGACCAGTCTTTCTCTCCTTCCTGTTGTGTGACCAGTCTTTCTCTCCTTCCTGTTGTGAATGATCAGTCTTTCTCTCCTTCCTGTTGTGAATGACCAGTCTTTCTCTCCTTCCTGTTGTGAATGACCAGTCTTTCTCTCCTTCCTGCTGTGAATGACCAGTCTTTCTCTCCTTCCTGTTGTGAATGACCAGTCTTTCTCTCCATCCTGTTGTGAAAGACCAGTCTTTCTCTCCATCCTGTTGTGAATGACCAGTCTTCCTCTCCTTCCTGCTGTGTTGTGAATGACCAGTCTTCCTCTCCTTCCTGCTGTGTTGTGAATGACCAGTCTTCCTCTCCTTCCTGCTGTGTTGTGAATGACCAGTCTTTCTCTCCATCCTGTTGTGAATGACCAGTCTTCCTCTCCTTCCTGTTGTGAATGACCAGTCTTTCTCTCCATCCTGTTGTGAATGACCAGTCTTCCTCTCCATCCTGTTGTGAATGACCCGTCTTTCTCTCCTTCCTGTTGTGAATGACCAGTCTTCCTCTCCATCCTGTTGTGAATGACCAGTCTTCCTCTCCTTCCTGTTGTGAATGACCAGTCTTTCTCTCCTTCCTGTTGTGAATGACCAGTCTTCCTCTCCATCCTGTTGTGAATGACCAGTCTTTCTCTCCATCCTGTTGTGAATGACCAGTCTTTCTCTCCTTCCTGTTGTGAATGACCAGTCTTCCTCTCCATCCTGTTGTGAATGACCCGTCTTTCTCTCCATCCTGTTGTGAATGACCAGTCTTTCTCTCCTTCCTGTTGTGAATGATCAGTCTTTCTCTACTTCCTGTTGTGAATGACCAGTCTTTCTCTCCATCCTGTTGTGAATGACCAGTCTTTCTCTCCTTCCTGTTGTGAATGACCAGTCTTTCTCTACTTCCTGTTGTGAATGACCAGTCTTTCTCTCCTTCCTGTTGTGAATGACCAGTCTTCCTCTCCTTCCTGTTGTGAATGACCAGTCTTCCTCTCCTTCCTGTTGTGAATGACCAGTCTTTCTCTCCTTCCTGTTGTGAATGACCAGTCTTTCTCTCCTTCCTGTTGTGAATGACCAGTCTTTCTCTCCTTCCTGTTGTGAATGACCAGTCTTCCTCTCCATCCTGTTGTGAATGACCAGTCTTTCTCTCCATCCTGTTGTGAATGACCAGTCTTTCTCTCCTTCCTGTTGTGAATGACCAGTCTTTCTCTCCTTCCTGTTGTGAATGACCAGTCTTTCTCTCCTTCCTGTTGTGAATGACCAGTCTTTCTCTCCTTCCTGTTGTGAATGACCAGTCTTTCTCTCCTTCCTGTTGTGAATGACCAGTCTTTCTCTACTTCCTGTTGTGAATGACCAGTCTTTCTCTCCTTCCTGTTGTGAATGACCAGTCTTTCTCTCCTTCCTGTTGTGAATGACCAGTCTTTCTCTCCTTCCTGTTGTGAATGACCAGTCTTTCTCTCCATCCTGTTGTCCTTCAGTGGGACACTAGGTCATCTTAAGAGTATAAAGTACTGTTTTTAACTGTACTTATTCTGTCTGTCTTTCTCTCCCCTCCCCCCCGCCTCCCTCTCCCTCTCCCCCTCCCTAACCCCTTCTCCCCCGCCTCCCTAACCTCCTCTCTCCCCCTCCCTCTTCCTCCCCCACCCTCTCCTTCTCCCTCCGTCTCCCCCTACCTCTCTCTCCCTCTTCCCCCTTCTCTATCCCTCTCACACCCTCTCTCCCTCTCCCTCTCTCCCTCCCTCTCTCCTTTTCCCCCTCCCTCTCTCTCTCCCCCTCCCCCTATAGATGACAAACCCAGCCATTCAGAATGACTTCAGCTACTACAGGAGGACGATCAGTAGAAACAGGTTGAACAACCAGCAGGTAAGACCATCAGTAGAAACAGGTTGTACAACCAGCAGGTAAGACCATCAGTAGAAACAGGCTGAACAACCAGCAGGTAAGACCATCAGTAGAAACAGGCTGAACAACCAGCAGGTAAGACCATCAGTAGAAACAGGCTTCAACAACCAGCAGGTAAGACCATCAGTAGAAACAGGCTTCAACAACCAGCAGGTAAGACCATCAGTAGAAACAGGCTGAACAACCAGCAAGTAAGACCATCAGTAGAAACAGGCTGAACAACCAGCAGGTAAGACCATCAGTAGAAACAGGCTGAACAACCAGCAGGTAAGACCATCAGTAGAAACAGGCTGAACAACCAGCAGGTAAGACCATCAGTAGAAACAGGTTGTACAACCAGCAGGTAAGACCATGTTAGCCTGTGCTACATTGGTGCCTTAACCTGGATCACTTGGCTAATCTGTCAGGCAGTTGCTAGGGTAACAGTGTTCATTGCAAACTGTTACCATAGTCACATGTGAAAAAGATAAAAGCTACTCATCACATAGTACAGTGTTTACTCATCACCACAGTGTTTACTCATCAACACATAGTACAGTGTTTACTCATCAACACAGTGTTTACTCATCAACACACAGTACAGTGTTTACTCATCACCACAGCGTTTACTCATCAACACAGCGTTTACTCAGCACCACAGCGTTTACTCATCAACACAGCGTTTACTCATCAACACAGCGTTTACTCATCAACACAGCGTTTACTCATCAACACAGCGTTTACTCATCAACACAGCGTTTACTCATCAACACAGTGTTTACTCAACACACAGTACAGCGTTTACTCAGCACCACAGCGTTTACTCAGCACCACAGCGTTTACTCAGCACCACAGCGTTTACTCAGCACCACAGCGTTTACTCAGCACCACAGCGTTTACTCAGCACCACAGCGTTTACTCAGCACCACAGCGTTTACTCAGCACCACAGCGTTTACTCATCACCACAGTGTTTACTCATCAACACATAGTACAGTGTTTACTCATCACCACAGTGTTTACTCATCACCACAGTGTTTACTCATCACCACAGTGTTTACTCAGCACCACAGTGTTTGTGTTTACTCATCACCACAGTGTTTGTGTTTACTCATCACCACAGTGTTTACTCATCACCACAGTGTTTACTCATCAACACATAGTACAGTGTTTACTCATCACCACAGTGTTTGTGTTTACTCATCACCACAGTGTTTGTGTTTACTCATCACCACAGTGTTTACTCATCACCACAGTGTTTACTCATCACCACATAGTACAGTGTTTACTCATCACCACAGTGTTTGTGTTTACTCATCACCACAGTGTTTGTGTTTACTCATCACCACAGTGTTTGTGTTTACTCATCACCACAGTGTTTACTCAGCACCACAGTGTTTACTCAGCACCACAGTGTTTACTCATCACCACAGTGTTTACTCAGCACCACAGTGTTTACTCAGCACCACAGTGTTTACTCATCACCACAGTGTTTACTCATCACCACAGTGTTTACTCATCACCACAGTGTTTACTCAGCACCACAGTGTTTACTCATCACCACAGTGTTTACTCATCACCACATAGTACAGTGTTTACTCATCACCACAGTGTTTGTGTTTACTCATCACCACAGTGTTTGTGTTTACTCATCACCACAGTGTTTGTGTTTACTCATCACCACAGTGTTTACTCATCACCACAGTGTTTACTCATCAACACATAGTACAGTGTTTACTCATCACCACAGTGTTTGTGTTTACTCATCACCACAGTGTTTGTGTTTACTCATCACCACAGTGTTTGTGTTTACTCATCACCACAGTGTTTACTCATCACCACAGTGTTTACTCATCACCACAGTGTTTGTGTTTACTCATCACCACAGTGTTTGTGTTTACTCATCACCACAGTGTTTGTGTTTACTCATCACCACAGTGTTTACTCATCACCACAGTGTTTACTCATCACCACAGTGTTTACTCATCACCACAGTGTTTACTCATCACCACAGTGTTTACTCATCACCACAGTGTTTACTCAGCACCACAGTGTTTACTCAGCACCACAGTGTTTACTCATCACCACAGTGTTTACTCATCACCACAGTGTTTACTCAGCACCACAGTGTTTACTCAGCACCACAGTGTTTACTCATCACCACAATGTTTACTCAGCACCACAGTGTTTACTCAGCACCACATAGTACAGTGTTTACTCAGCACCACAGTGTTTGTGTTTACTCATCACCACAGTGTTTACTCTCTATGTAGATGTTTAATGAATTGCAAACAGGAAAGCATTGAATGTCACATTAGATTACTTGATAATACACAACAATTAAAGTGGAATCCTGTGCAAAATATGCAAATGTGGCCTTGTTCAAAACCATCTCTCTCTGCTGCAGTTGGAGGCGGAGAATGAGGTGAACAATGAGATGGCCAATCGGATGTCTCTGTTCTACGCCGAGGCCACGCCCATGCTGAAGACCCTGAGTAACGCCACCACCAAGTTTGTGTCAGAGGTCAGTCACGACCCCTGTCCCCTTGATCTAGTCCCTACCTCCTACCTCCATCCCTTCCCTCTGGTTCTTAATGTTAACTAGCGCCAACTCCTGCCCCCTTAAACAAGAGCCTATACTTGCCTTTACTAATAGCTACCAACCCAAGTCAAATCAAATCAAATGTATTTATATAGCTCTTCTTACATCAGCTGAAATATCAAAGTGCATTACAGAAACCCAGCCTAAAACCCCAAACAGCAAGCAATGCAGGTGTAGAAGCACGGTGGCTAGGAAAAACTCCCAAAAACCTAGGAAGAAACCTAGAGAGGAACCAGGCTATGAGGGGTGGCCAGTCCTCTTCTGGCTGTGCCGGGTGGAGATTATAA
The DNA here is from genome assembly GCF_016432855.1 of Salvelinus namaycush. Taxonomy (NCBI): domain Eukaryota; kingdom Metazoa; phylum Chordata; class Actinopteri; order Salmoniformes; family Salmonidae; genus Salvelinus; species Salvelinus namaycush. The sequence continues at coordinate 1,451,384 of NC_052333.1, forward strand.
CAGAACATGGCCAAGATGTTCAAATGTTCATAAATGACCAGCATGGTCAAATAATAGTAATCACAGTGAACAGGTCAGGGTTCCATAGCCGCAGGCAGAACATTTGAAACTGGAGCAGCAGCACGGCCAGGTGGACTGGGGACAGCAAGGAGTCATCATGCCAGGTAGTCCTGAGGCATGGTCCTAGGGCTCAGGTCCTCCGAGAGAGAGAAAGAAAGAATTAGAGAGAGCATACTTAAATTCACACAGGACACCGGATAAGACAGGAGAAATACTCCAGATATAACAGACTGACCCTAGCCCCCCGACACATAAACTACTGCAGCATAAATACTGGAGGCTGAGACAGGAGGGGTCAGGAGACACTGTGGCCCCATCCGATGATACCCCCAGACAGGGCCAAACAGGCAGGATATAACCCCACCCACTTTGCCAAAGCACAACCCCCACACCACTAGAGGGATATCTTCAACCACCAACTTACCATCCTGAGTGAAGGCCGAGTATAGCCCACAAAGATCTCCGCCACGGCACAACCCAAGGGGGGGGGGGCGCCAACCCAGGCAGGAAGACCACCTCAGTGACTCAACCCACTCAAGTGACGCACGCCTCCTAGGGACGGCATGGAAGAGCACCAGTAAGCCAGTGACTCAGCCCCTGTAATAGGGTTAGAGGCAGAAAATCCCAGTGGAGAGAGGGGAACCGGCCAGGCAGAGACAGCAAGGGCGGTTCGTTGCTCCAGTGCCTTTCCGTTCACCTTCACACTCCTGGGCCAGACTACACTCAATCATAGGACCTACTGAAGAGATGAGTCTTCCCTATACTAGCCTCACCACACCCCAAGTCACCCTATACTAGCCTTACCACACCCCAAGTCACCCTATACTTGCGTCACCACACCCCAAGCCTGGTATTTACTCTCTGTCTCCCTCCAGGGGCCAGCGTAGGTATTTACTCTCTGTCTCCCTCCAGGGGCCAGTGCTGGTATTTACTCTCTGTCTCCCTCCAGGGGCCAGTGCTGGTATTTACTCTCTCACCCCAAGGGCCAGTGCTGGTATTTACTCTCTGTCTCCCTCCAGAGGCCAGTGCTGGCATTTACTCTCTGTCTCCCCCTGCTGTCTGTGTTACAGAATAAGACCTTACCCATTGAAGACACCACAGACTGCCTGAGCACCATGGCATGTGTGTGTCGCGTCATGCTGGAGACCCCGTGAGTAGCTTTCTTTCTCTAGTCTCTTTCTCTCGTCCTCTCTCTTTCTCTAGTCCTCTCTCTTTCTCTAGTCCTCTCTCTTTCTCTAGTCCTCTCTCTTTCTCTAGTCCTCTCTCTTTCTCTAGTCCCTCTCTTTCTCTAGTCCTTTATTCTTCTAGTCCTCTCTTTCTCTAGTTCCTCTCTTTCTCTAGTCCTCTCTTTCTCTAGTCCTCTCTTTCTCTAGTCCTTTATTCTTCTAGTCCTCTCTTTCTCTAAGTCCTCTCTTTCTCTAGTCCTTTCGTTATCTAGTCCTTTACTTATCTAGTCCTTTACTTATCTAGTATTTCTCTTGTCCTTTCTTTTATTAATCCCTCTCTACATTCTCTCCTTCTTTTACTCCACCTCTCTCTTTCTTACTGTCTCTCTTGCTGTGTGAGTACCTCCACTCCTTCCATCCTCTTTCTGTCTCTCTTGCTGTGTGAGTACCTCCACTCCTTCCATCCTCTTTCTTTCTCTCTTGCTGTGTGAGTACCTCCACTCCTTCCATCCTCTTTCTGTCTCTCTTGCTGTGTGAGTACCTCCACTCCTTCCATCCTCTTACTGTCTCTCTTGCTGTGTGAGTACCTCCACTCCTTCCATCCTCTTACTGTCTCTCTTGCTGTGTGAGTACCTCCACTCCTTCCATCCTCTTACTGTCTCTCTTGCTGTGTGAGTACCTCCACTCCTTCCATCCTCTTACTGTCTCTCTTGTTGTGTGAGTACCTCCACTCCTTCCATCCTCTTACTGTCTCTCTTGCTGTGTGAGTACCTCCACTCCTTCCATCCTCTTACTGTCTCTCTTGCTGTGTGAGTACCTCCACTCCTTCCATCCTCTTTCTTTCTCTCTTGCTGTGTGAGTACCTCCACTCCTTCCATCCTCTTTCTTTCTCTCTTGCTGTGTGAGTACCTCCACTCCTTCCATCCTCTTTCTTTCTCTCTTGTTATGTTACGTCATGTCATGACCTTCAGGCCAAGTGTAAGCTGAATCGCTTTTTCTATATTTACATAGTCTTTCTTTTACCTCTTATCTTTATCCCACTCTTCCTCTCTTCCTATCCCCCGTCTCCCTCTCAATTCAATATCAATTTAAGGTCTTTATTGGCATGGGAAACATATGTTAACATTGCCAAAGCAAGTGACATATTATGTCTACATACAGTGTAGACATATGCAAATAGTTAAAGTACAAAAGGGAAGATGAATAAACATAAATATGGGTTGTATTTACAATGGTATTTGTTCTTCACTGGTTGCCCTTTTATTGTGGCAACAGGTCACAAATCTTGCTGCTGTGATGGAACACTGTGGTCTTTCACCCAGTAGATATGGGAGTTTATCAAAATCGGGTTTGTTTTCAAATTTGTTTTCGTACTCTCTGTTTAGGGCCAAATAGCATTATAGTTGGCTCTGTTTTTTGTTAATTCTTTCCAATGTGTCACATAATTCAATTTTTGTTTTGTCATGATTTGGTTGGGTCTAATTGTGTTGCTGTCCTGGGGCTCTGTGGGGTCTGTTTGTGTTTGTGAACAGAGCCCCCAGGACCAGCTGGCTTAGGGGACTCTTCTCCAGGTTCATTTCTCTGTAGGTGATGGCTTTGTTATGGAAGGTTTGGGAATCACTTCCTTTTAGGTGGTTGTAGAATTTAACGGCTTTGATGAAATTTGATAATTTGCGGGTATCTGCCTTATTCTGCTCTGCACGCATTATTTGGTGTTTTTGCAGAATTCTGCATGCAGAGTCTTAATTTGGTGTTTGTCCCATTTTGTGAATTCTTGGTTGATGAACGGACCCCAGACCTCACAACCATAAAGGGCAATGGTTTATATTACTGATTCAAGTATTTTTTGTCAGAACCAAATTAGTATGCCAAATTCTTTGATGGCATAGAATGCCCTTCTTGCCTTGTCTCTCAGATCATCCACAGCTTTGTGGAAGTTACCTGTGGTGCTGATGTTTAGGCCGAGGTATGTATAGTTTTTTGTGTGCTCTAGGGCAAAGGGGTCTAGATGGAATTTGTATTTGTGGTCCTGGCGACTGGACCTTTTTCGGAACACCATTATTTTTGTCTTACTGAGATTTACTGTCAGGGCCCAGGTCTGGCAGAAGCTGTGCAGAAGATCTAGGTGCTGCTGTAGACCCTCCTTGGTTGGTGACAGAAGCACCAGATCATCAGCAAACAGTAGACATTTGACTTCAGATTCTAGTAGGGTGAGGCCGGGTGCTGCAGACTGTTCTAGTGCCCTCGCCTTATCCGTAGATACAGTTGGAGTCAGAAGTTTACATACAGCTTAACCAAATACATTTAAACTCAGTTTATCACAATTCCTGAGATTTAATCCTAGTAAAAATTCCCTGTCTTAGGTCAGATAGGATCACCACTTTATTTTAAGAATGTGAAATGTCAGAATAATAGTAGAGAGAAGGATTCATTTCAGCTTTTATTTCTTTCGTCACATTTCCAGTGGGTCAGAAGTTTACATACACTCAATTAGTATTTGGTAGCATTGCCTTTAAATTGTTTAACTTGGGTCAAACGTTTCGGGTAGCCTTCCACAAGCTTCCCACAATAAGTTGAGTGAATATTGGCCCATTCCTCCTGACAGAGCTGGTGTAACTGAGTCAGGTTTGTAGGCCTCCTTGCTCGCACAAGCATTTTTAGTTCTGCCCACAAATTTTCTATAGGATTGAGGTCAGGGCTTTGTGATGGCCACTCCAATACCTTTACTTTGTTGTCCTTAAGCCATTTTGCCACAACTTTGGAAGTATGCTTGGGGTCATTGTCCATTTGGAAGACCCATTTGCGACCAAGCTTTAACTTCCTGACTGATGTCTTGAGATGTTGCTTCAATATATCCACATAATTTTCCTCCCTCATGACACCATCTATTTTGTGAAGTGCACCAGTCCCTCCTGCAGCAAAGCACCCCCCACAACATGATGCTGCCACCCCCGTGCTTCATGGTTGGGATGGTGTTCTTTGGCTTGCAAGCCTCACCCTTTTTCCTCCAAACATAACGATGGTCATTATGGCCAAACAGATAGTCTGGCTTTTTTATGGCGGTTTTGGAGCAGTGGCTTCTTCCTTGCTGAGCAGCCTTCCAAGTTATGTCGATATAGGACTCGTTTTACTGTGGATATATATACTTTTGTACCTGTTTCCTCCAGCATCTTCACAATGTCCTTTGCTGTTGTTCTGGGATTGATTTGCACTTTTCGCACCAAAGTACGTTCATCTCTAGGAGACAGAACCCGTCTCCTTCCTGAGCGGTATGACGGCTGCGTGGTCCCATGGTGTTTATACTTGCGTACTATTGTTTGTACAGATGAACGTGGTACCTTCAGGCGTTTGGAAATTGCTCCCAAGGATGAACCAGACTTGTGGAGGTATACAATGTTTTTTCTGAGGTCTTGGCTGATTTCTTTTGATTTTCCCATGATGTCAAGCAAAGAGGCACTGAGTTTGAAGGTAGGCCTTGAAATACTTTCACAGGTACACCTCCAATTGACTCAAACAATGTCAATTAGCCAATCAGAAGCTTCTAATTCCATGACATAATTTTCTGGAATTTTCCAAGCTGTTTAAAGGCACAGTCAACTTAGTGTATGTAAACTTCTGACCCACTGGAATTGTGATACAGTGAATTATAAGTTAAATAATCTGTCTGTAAACAATTGTTGGAAAAATTACTCGTGTCATGCACAAAGTAGATGTCCTAACCGACTTGCCAAAACTATAGTTTGTTAACAAGAAAGTGGTAGAAAAACAAGTTTTAATTACTCCAACCTAAGTGTATGTAAACTTCCGACTTCAACTGTATATATATTGAAGAGGGTGGGGCTTTTGCCACGGCCATGTGGAAAGAAATGTGTGTGTTTTTTGCCAATTTTAACCGCACACGTATTGTTTGTGTACATGGATTCTATAATGTCGTATGTGTTTTCCCCTACACTACTTTACATCAATTGTATAGCAGACCATCATGCCAAATTGGGTCAAAAACATTTTTGAAATCAACAGAGCTTGAGAAGACTGTCTTTGTTTTGGTTTGTTTGTCAATTAGGGTGTGCAGGGTGAAAACGTGGTCTGTCGTACGGTAATTTGGTAAAAAGCCAATTTGACATTTGCTCAGTACATTGTTTTCACTGAGTCTGCTGTTAATGATAATGCAGAGGATTTTCCCAAGGTTGCTGTTGACACATTATTGGCATGATAACTCATTATCATAAAAGTCATTATCCAAAAGAACATCAGCGTCTTAAAGCTGATTAAAGCAATAACAATCCTGCTCTCTTTCTCTCTCCCTCTCTCTACCCCCCTTCCTCTCTCTGCCTCTCTCTACCCCCCTTCCTCTCTCTGCCTCTCTCTACCCCCCTTCCTCTCTCTGCCTCTCTCTACCCCCCTTCCTCTCTCTGCCTCTCTCTACCCCCCTTCCTCACTCACCCTCTCTCTGCCTCTCTCTACCCCCCTTCCTCTCTCTTCCTCTCTCTGCCTCTCTCTACCCCCCTTCCTCTCTCTACCCCCCTTCCTCTCTCTGCCTCTCTCTACCCCCCTTCCTCTCTCTTCCTCTCTCTGCCTCTCTCTACCCCCCTTCCTCTCTCTGCCTCTCTCTACCCCCCTTCCTCACTCACCCTCTCTCTGCCTCTCTCTACCCCCCTTCCTCTCTCTGCCTCTCTCTACCCCCCTTCCTCTCTCTGCCTCTCTCTACCCCCCTTCCTCTCTCTGCCTCTCTCTACCCCCTTCCTCACTCACCCTCTCTCTGCCTCTCTCTACCCCCTTCCTCTCTCACCCTCTCTCTGCCTCTCTCTACCCCCTTCCTCTCTCACCCTCTCTCTGCCTCTCTCTACCCCCTTCCTCTCTCACCCTCTCTCTGCCTCTCTCTACCCCCTTCCTCTCTCACCCTCTCGCTGCCTCTCTCTACCCCCTTCCTCTCTCACCCTCTCTCTGCCTCTCTCTACCCCCTTCCTCTCTCACCCTCTCTCTGCCTCTCTCTACCCCCTTTCTCTCTCACCCTCTCTCTGCCTCTCTCTACCCCCTTACTCTCTCACCCTCTCTCTGCCTCTCTCTACCCCCTTCCTCTCTCTGCCTCTCTCTACCCCCTTCCTCTCTCACCCTCTCGCTGCCTCTCTCTACCCCCTTCCTCTCTCACCCTCTCTCTGCCTCTCTCTACCCCCTTCCTCTCTCACCCTCTCTCTGCCTCTCTCTACCCCTTCCTCTCTCACCCTCTCTCTGCCTCTCTCTACCCCCTTACTCTCTCACCCTCTCTCTGCCTCTACCCCCTTACTCTCTCACCCTCTCTCTGCCTCTCTCTACCCCCTTCCTCTCTCACCCTCTCTCTGCCTCTCTCTACCCCCTTCCTCTCTCTCTCCCTCTCTTCCCCCTTCCTCTCTCCCTCCCTCTCTTCCCCCTTCCTCTCTCCCTCCCCCCACCTACCTCTCTCCGATCCCTTCCCCCTCCGTCCCTCTCCTCTCTCCATAGTGAGTACCGTTGTAGGTTCACCAACACAGACACCATGTTGTTCTGTATGAGGGTGATGGTGGGAGTGATCATCCTGTACGACCATGTCCACCCTGTAGGAGCCTTCGCCAAGACATCCAAAATAGACGTAAGACACACACACACAAAAACTACACACACAAACATCCATGTTTCTACTCGTATACTGCTTAAAATGCTGCTTCTATCTGACCACACAAAATGTCCTCCTGTAGGGTGATGACCTCTCTCTAAAGCTGTGCGCATCTTTGGTTTGTGTGTGTGTGTGTGTGTGTGTGTGTGTGTGTGTGTGTGTGTGTGTGTGTGTGTGTGTGTGTGTGTGTGTGTGTGTGTGTGTGTGTGTGTGTGTGTGTGTGTGTGTATACAGATGAAGGGCTGCATCAAGGTGCTGAAAGAGCAGCCTTCCAACAGCGTGGAGGGACTACTGAACGCACTGAGGTGAGGAGACATTGAGGGAGAAAGAGAGAGAGGAAGAGGCAGAGAGTAGACAGAGAGACACAGACACAGAGAGAGAGAGAGTGTAGAGTGTATGTACATATACTCATCTCATGCGTCTTTCTCTCCTCCTGTCCTCTCCCCCTTCTCTCCTCCCATCCTCTCCTCCTCCTCCTCCTCCACTCCAGGTATACGACCCGACATCTAAACGACGACAGCACCTCTAAACAAATCAGGGCTCTTCTCCAATGAGAGTGAGAGGAGAGAGGGAAGGAAGATGAGAGAGAACACGGAGGGAGATGAAGAACGAGGGAGAACAAACTGTGGTGTGCTGAATCCCGTTTGTTTACAAGAATGAAAAGCAAAATGATCCGGTCTGATAAGAAGAGCTGATGAAAAGAACAAGTCTATGTATTGTTCATCATTCTGTCTCCCATTTTGTAAAAAAGAAAATGAAGGAAGAGAAACTATAGAGATATATATTAAAGAGAAAAATAGCGAAACAAAAAAAACTAAAGTGTTACAAGATGGAAACAAGACTAAAGAAGAAGAACAACAAGGAAAAAGCTATATTAATAAGACTAAAGAAGAAGAACAACAAGGAAAAAGCTATATTAGAAAATCTACAGTCAGGAAACAAAACTCAAACAAAAAAACAGAAAATAAACACAAAAAGATGAATATTCCGTACAACAACGTTAGTCTGAAAAATATTTTTGCACTGGTGTAGAATATAAACAACGCTGTCTGTCAGTCTGTAAGTAGCTGCTGTAAAGATTTAAACCAGGCTCCATTACAAACATTAAAGAATGAGACTGGGATTGAACAAAACGGCCTGATTCCAAACCAATAGCTTGTCCCTTTCCGAAAGTCCTGACTCCTCCAATCTAAAAGGACTTGGAGTTGTATGGCACAAACACTTCTTAACTTACAGAAGGCTAATGGGTGCTTCAACCTTATAACTGATACAAATCCAAACAATCTGTCAGGTAGTCAACACGGTCCTAGGGTTCGGGGTGAGGTATTGGTTTGGGACTGGGCACCTGTGTAGATTAGGCTCAGTCTCTGCATTGAGGGTCCCATCCCAATCGTCTGAAGGGGCTTCCTCCACTCCTCACCCTCTCCTTCGTCTGCACTGAACTGAAAACGCAGGTGTTAAGTAAAGGCAATGTGATGGATACAAACCAGAAATGAGCTCTCACTTTGTTCAGCTCTTTCACATCGTTGCAGATGAAGGAAAGACAGAAAGGAGACATGGAGGGAAACCTATTTTAGTGTATTGAGATGCACCCAGACACTCCATTTTGATTTCCTCATCATACAACCACTCCTATTGATCCTAACCCATAACCCACCCCACTTCCCATCCACTTGCATCGTAACCATGGGAGCTGTGGGTGTTCTAAGCACTAGTATGTCATGTTATGCCGTAAATGGAGTTTGTGAAGAATTTTGGTGATCCAGACCTCTGTATGGTGCCAAAACTTTTTATTATCCACATAAAAGCTCATACAACAAGTGCCAAAGCTACTGCATCATCAGAAGGTGAGGATTGGGTTAAGGAGATACTGACTACAAGCCTTGTAACACCGCTTGATATCCATCTTTAGGGGGTTAAGGAGATACTGACTACAGGCCTTGTAACACTGCTTGATATCCATCTTTAGGGGGTTAAGGAGATACTGACTACAGGCCTTGTAACACTGCTTGATATCCATCTTTAAGGGGTTAAGGAGATAGTGACTACTAGCCTTGTAACACTGCTTGATATCCATCTTTAGGGGATTCGAAAAGATCCAGGACATCGAAGTCTACTGCTCCAATCCCAACATAGCTAACCAGCCATCAGTAAAGCATTCTGTACATTGTGAAGGAAAACATCTTGGATGTTTTGGGCAGGGGCGCAACTTCCACTGGGGACGGGGGGGGGTTACGGGACATGTTGGATTACTCGTTGGTTATTACTGCATTGTCGGAACTAGAAGCACAAGCATTTCGCTACACTCGCATTAACATCTGCTAACCATGTGTATGTGACCAATAAAATGGTCATTTGATGTCCCACCCACATTCTGAAATTGTATTTTTATCCCCACCCAGTTTTATCATTGGAATTATGACACAAAATGAGGCAAATGTGTGCTTTAGGACCATGTGGATGCCTCCGAGTGGTTGGGTAGGCTGTTTGGAGTGTTTATCCAACTGGATAAAATAATAATAATTATTATTATTATGTCCCCCCCCCACTTCTAAAACCAAAGTTGCGCCCCTGGTTTTGGGGAATATTCTATCTATCTTTAGGGGGTTATTTAAGGAGATATTGACCATAAGCATTTCGCTACACTCACATTAACTAACCATGTGTATGTGACAAATAACATTAGATTTGAAACATAAAGAGAAGGGCAGAGACAAGCCTATCAGGGAGGGACTAAGGCAACATCATAATAAGAGGATAAATACACGCACAGAGACACACACACACACACACAGAGAGAGAGTCATTAGATCACTCAGAGATTCGCAGTGTAAATAAGTGAGCGAGCTGAGTATTTTCTCATCAGGCTTCTACAAGGCCAGCTCGGGTCCTGCAGGATAAAATACAACAACAACAATAGCAAGCGTGCTTATGATCCACTAGAGAGTTCTTCTTTTAGTATGAGGCAAATAAACACTTAAGTCACTGAATAAGTGGGTATTGAAAATAAAGAATTTCAAAAGGAGATTTTTAAAAAGGCAGTGTTGTACTTTCCATGTCTATAGACCTGAGTCTAACTTCATTTGATCTCATAATATATTTTCTATACAGGGGTATGTGGTAACAAGCATATTCTGTATAAATATATAGATGGCATGTTGTAAAAGTTCTGACATAAAATGTGTACATAAAAGGTGTTTTTATTTCTTTTTAATTGGGTATGTGTTGTCTCTCTCAGAAATACCATGGCTTGGCTTGGACCATTGGACTTGCTGTAGTGAGTCATATCTTTCAAAAAAAAATCCAACTTCATCTAGGAGGGGGGAGGGACTAAAAGGGCTTCATCTAGGAGGGGGAGGGACTAAAAGGGCTTCATCTAGGAGGGGGAGGGACTAAAAGGGCTTCATCTAGGAGGGGGAGGGACTAAAAGGGCTTCATCTAGGAGGGGGAGGGACTAAAAGGGCTTCATCTAGGAGGTGGGGGGGATTAAAGGGGCTTCATCTAGGAGGGGGGAGGGACTAAAGGGGCTTCATCTAGGAGGGGGGGGACTAAAGGGGCTTCATCTAGGAGGGGGGGGATTAAAGGGGCTTCATCTAGGAGGGGGGAGGGACTAAAGGGGCTTCATCTAGGAGGGGGGAGGGACTAAAAGGGCTTCATCTAGGAGGGGGGAGGGACTAAAGGGGCTTCATCTAGGAGGGGGGGATTAAAGGGGCTTCATCTAGGAGGGGGGAGGGACTAAAGGGGCTTCATCTAGGAGGGGGGAGGGACTAAAGGGGCTTCATCTAGGAGGGGGGAGGGACTAAAGGGGCTTCATCTAGGAGGGGGAGGGACTAAAGGGGCTTCATCTAGGAGGGGGAGGGACTAAAGGGGCTTCATCTAGGAGGGGGGAGGGACTAAAGGGGCTTCATCTAGGAGGGGGGAGGGACTAAAGGGGCTTCATCTAGGAGGGGGGAGGGACTAAAGGGGCTTCATCTAGGAGGGGGAGGGACTAAAGGGGCTTCATCTAGGAGGGGGGAGGGACTAAAGGGGCTTCATCTAGGAGGGGGGAGGGACTAAAGGGGCTTCATATAGGAGGGGGGGGGACTAAAGGGGCTTCATCTAGGAGGGGGGGGTGACTAAAGGGGCTTCATCTAGGAGGGGGGGGACTAAAGGGGCTTCATCTAGGAGGGGGGAGGGACTAAAGGGGCTTCATCTAGGAGGGGGGGGGGACTAAAGGGGCTTCATCTAGGAGGGGGGAGGGACTAAAGGGGCTTCATCTAGGAGGGGGGGGGGGACTAAAGGGGCTTCATCTAGGAGGGGGGGGGGACTAAAGGGGCTTCATCTAGGAGGGGGGAGGGACTAAAGGGGCTTCATCTAGGAGGGGGGGGGGGGGACTAAAGGGGCTTCATCTAGGAGGGGGGGGGACTAAAGGGGCTTCATCTAGGAGGGGGAGGGACTAAAAGGGCTTCATCTAGGAGGGGGGGGGGGGATTAAAGGGGCTTCATCTAGGAGGGGGGGATTAAAGGGGCTTCATCTAGGAGGGTGGAGGGACTAAAGGGGCTTCATCTAGGAGGGGGGAGGGACTAAAGGGGCTTCATCTAGGAGGGAAGGGACTAAAGGGGCTTCATCTAGGAGGGGGGAGGGACTAAAGGGGCTTCATCTAGGAGGGGGGGGGGACTAAAGGGGCTTCATCTAGGAGGGGGGGGATTAAAGGGGCTTCATCTAGGAGGGGGGAGGGACTAAAGGGGCTTCATCTAGGAGGGGGGAGGGACTAAAAGGGCTTCATCTAGGAGGGGGGAGGGACTAAAGGGGCTTCATCTAGGAGGGGGGGATTAAAGGGGCTTCATCTAGGAGGGGGGAGGGACTAAAGGGGCTTCATCTAGGAGGGGGGAGGGACTAAAGGGGCTTCATCTAGGAGGGGGGGGACTAAAGGGGCTTCATCTAGGAGGGGGAGGGACTAAAGGGGCTTCATCTAGGAGGGGGGAGGGACTAAAGGGGCTTCATCTAGGAGGGGGGAGGGACTAAAGGGGCTTCATCTAGGAGGGGGGGGGACTAAAGGGGCTTCATCTAGGAGGGGGGAGGGACTAAAGGGGCTTCATCTAGGAGGGGGGAGGGACTAAAGGGGCTTCATCTAGGAGGGGGGAGGGACTAAAGGGGCTTCATCTAGGAGGGGGGAGGGACTAAAGGGGCTTCATCTAGGAGGGGGGAGGGACTAAAGGGGTTTCATCTAGGAGGGGGGAGGGACTAAAGGGGCTTCATCTAGGAGGGGGAGGGACTAAAGGGGCTTCATCTAGGAGGGGGAGGGACTAAAGGGGCTTCATCTAGGAGGGGGGGGACTAAAGGGGCTTCATCTAGGAGGGGGGAGGGACTAAAGGGGCTTCATCTAGGAGGGGGGAGGGACTAAAGGGGCTTCATCTAGGAGGGGGGAGGGACTAAAGGGGCTTCATCTAGGAGGGGGGAGGGACTAAAGGGGCTTCATCTAGGAGGGGGAGGGACTAAAGGGGCTATATCTAGGAGGGGGGAGGGACTAAAGGGGCTTCATCTAGGAGGGGGGAGGGACTAAAGGGGCTTCATCTAGGAGGGGGGAGGGACTAAAGGGGCTTCATCTAGGAGGGGGGAGGGACTAAAGGGGCTTCATCTAGGAGGGGGGAGGGACTAAAGGGGCTTCATCTAGGAGGGGGGAGGGACTAAAGGGGCTTCATCTAGGAGGGGGGAGGGACTAAAGGGGCTTCATCTAGGAGGGGGGGGGACTAAAGGGGCTTCATCTAGGAGGGGGGGGGACTAAAGGGGCTTCATCTAGGAGGGGGGAGGGACTAAAGGGGCTTCATCTAGGAGGGGGGGGACTAAAGGGGCTTCATCTAGGAGGGGGGGGGGACTAAAGGGGCTTCATCTAGGAGGGGGGGAGGGACTAAAGGGGCTTCATCTAGGAGGGGGGAGGGACTAAAGGGGCTTCATCTAGGAGGGGGGAGGGACTAAAGGGGCTTCATCTAGGAGGGGGGAGGGACTAAAGGGGCTTCATCTAGGAGGGGGAGGGACTAAAGGGGCTTCATCTAGGAGGGGGGAGGGACTAAAAGGGCTTCATCTAGGAGGGGGGAGGGACTAAAGGGGCTTCATCTAGGAGGGGGAGGGGGGGACTAAAGGGGCTTCATCTAGGAGGGGGGGGGGGACTAAAGGGGCTTCATCTAGGAGGGGGGAGGGACTAAAGGGGCTTCATCTAGGAGGGGGGGGGGGGACTAAAGGGGCTTCATCTAGGAGGGGGGGGGACTAAAGGGGCTTCATCTAGGAGGGGGGAGGGACTAAAGGGGCTTCATCTAGGAGGGGGGAGGGACTAAAGGGGCTTCATCTAGGAGGGGGGAGGGACTAAAGGGGCTTCATATAGGAGGGGGGGGGGGACTAAAGGGGCTTCATCTAGGAGGGGGGAGGGACTAAAGGGGCTTCATCTAGGAGGGGGGAGGGACTAAAGGGGCTTCATCTAGGAGGGGGGGGGGACTAAAGGGGCTTCATCTAGGAGGGGGGAGGGACTAAAGGGGCTTCATCTAGGAGGGGGAGGGACTAAAGGGGCTTCATCTAGGAGGGGGAGGGACTAAAGGGGAGCTGTCCATTTGCTTGTTATTTTGTACATTTTGTGCATCAATAAAAACATGTAATTTATTACATTCAACCAATGACGTGTGGTGTCTCTGTGGTCTTAACAAGATGACCTTATTTGACCTTTGAAGGTCAACAGAAGGACAACAGAGTTCCACATGTGGATCAAATGAATGGAAGTATTTTGATATTTTGTGATATTTCTCACTCCAATGCACACAAAGCTTGCATCCCAAAATGGCACCCTATTCCCTACATAGTGCACTACTTTAGACCAGAGCCCCTATGGTACCTGGTCAAAAGCAGTGCACTATATAGGGAATAGGGTGCCATTTTGGATACACATCCCCTTTTCGGGACACACATATAAGGAGGTGTGTCTGATCAGTGATCACTCTACAACCTCTCAGTAACTACATAAACTCACTCCAAAAGTTATTTTTAAATCTGACACAGCGTTAAGGAGAAGTGGATCTAAAATTCCATGTATAATACTTGTATTTTCATTAACATTTATGAACATTTATGATGACTATTTCTGTAAATTGATGTGGCTCTCTGCAAAATCACCGGATGTTTTGGAACTACTGAACATACCACGCCAATGTAAACTCAGATTTTTGGATATAAATATTAACTTTACCGAACAAAACATACATGTATTGTGTAACATGAAGTCCTATGAGTGTCATCTGATGAAGATCATCAAAGGTTAGTGATTGATTTTATCTATATTTCTGCTTTTTGTGACTCCTCTCTTTGGCTGGAAAAATGGCTGTGTTTTTCTGTGACTAGGCACTCACCTAACATAATCGCATGGTGTGCTTTCGTCATAATGCCTTTTTGAAATCGGACACTGTGGCTGGATTTACAACAAGTGTATCTTTAAAATGGTGTAAAATACATGTATGTTTGAGGAATTCTAATTATGGGATTACCGTTGTTTTGAATTTGGCGCCCTGCAGTTTCACTGGCTGTTGACGAGGTGAGACGCTACCCTAGAGAGGTTTTAAGCCATTTTGACACAACTTTGGAAGTATGCTTGGGGTCAGTGTCCATTTGGAAGACCCATTTGCGACCAAGCTTTAACTTCCTGACTGATGTCTTGAGATGTTGCTTCAATATATCCACATAAGTTTCCTGCCTCGTGACGCCATCTATTTTGTGAGTCACCAGTCCCTCCTGCAGCAAAGCACCCCCCCAACATGATGCTGCCACTCCCGTGCTTCACGTGTGTGATGGTGTTCTTCAGCTTGCAAGCCTCCCCCTTTTTCCTCCAACATAACATGTCATTATGGCCAAACAGTTCTTTTTTTGTTTCATCAGACCAGAGACATTTCTCCAAAAAGTACGATCTTTGCCCCCATGTGCAGCTGCAAACCGTAGTCTGGCTTTTTTATGGCGGTTTTGAGCAGTGCTTCTTCCTTGCTGAGCGCCTTTCAGGTTATGTCAATATAGGACTTGTTTTACTGTGGATATATGTAGATACTTTTGTACCTGTTTCCTCCAGCATCTTCACAAGGTCCTTTGCTGTTGTTCTGGGATTGTTTGCATTTTCACACCAAAGTACGTTCATCTCTAGAAGACAGAACGCGTCTCCTTCCTGAGCGGTTTGATGGCTGCGTGGTCCCATGGTGTTTATACTTGCGTACTATTGTTTGTACAGATGAACGTGGTACCTTCAGGCGTTTGGAAATTGCTCCCTAGGATGAACCAGAATTGTGGAGGTCTATAATTGTTTTTCTGAGGTCTTGGCTGATTTCTTTAGATTTTCCCATGATGTCAAGCAAAGAGGCACTGAGTTTGAAGGTAGGCCTTGAAATACATCCACAGGTACACCTCCAATTGACTCAAATATGTAATTAGCATATGAGGCTTCTAAAGCCATGACATAATTTTCTGGAATTTTCCAAGCTGTTTAAAGGCACAGTCAACTTAGTGTATGTAAACTTCTGACCCACTGGAATTGTGATACAGTGAATAAGTGAAATAATCTGTCTGTAAACAATTGTTGGAAAAATGACTTGTGTCATGCACAAAGTCGATGTCCTAACCGACTTTACAAAACTATAGTTTGTTAACAGTAATTTTGTGAAGTGGTTGAAAAACGAGTTTTAATGACTCCAACCTAAGTGGATGTAAACTTCAGACTTCAACTGTATGTTTACATTGCCAAAGCAAGTGAAGTAGACAATAAACTAAAGTGAAATAAACAGTAAAAAATTAACAGAAGAATAAAGACATTTCAAATAGCATATTTATATCTCTACTCTTTCTCTCTCTTTCTCTCTCTCTCTCTCTCTCTCTCTCTCTCTCTCTCTCTCTCTCTCTCTCTCTCTCTCTCCTCTCTTCTCTCTCTCTCTCTCTCTCTCTCTTTCTCTCTCTCTCTCTCTCTCTCTCTCTCAAACATCTGGCAGGAGGTTAGGAAGTGCAGCTCAGTTTCCACCTCATTTTGTGGGCAGTGTGCACATAGCCTGTCTTCTCTTGAGAGCCAGGTCTGCCTTCGGCGGCCTTTCTCAATAGCAAGGCTATGCTCACTGAGTCTGTACATAGTCAAAGCTTTCCTTAAGTTTGGGTCAGTCACAGTGGTCAGGTATTCTGCCACTGTGTACTCTCTGTTTAGGGCCAAATAGCATTCTAGTTTGCTCTGGTTTTTTGTTAATTCTTTCCAATGTGTCAAGTAATTCTCTTTTTGTTTTCTCATGATTTGGTTGGGTCTAATTGTGCTGCTGTCCTGGGGCTCTGTGGGGTGTGTTTGTGTTTGTGAACAGAGCCCCAGGACCAGCTTGCTTAGGGGACTCTTCTCCGGGTTAATCTCTATGTAGGTGATGGCTTTTGTTATGGAAGGTTTGGGAATCGCTTCCTTTTAGGTAGTTGTAGAATTTAGTGGCTCTTTTCTGGATTTTGTTAATTAGTGGATGTTGGCCTAATTCTACTCTGCATCAATAATTTGGAGTTTTACCTTGTACACGGAGGATATATTTGCAGAACTCTCCATGTGGAGCCTCAATTAGGGTGTGCAGGGTGAAAACGTGGTCTGTCGTACAATAATTTGGTAAAAAGCCAATTTTACATTTGCTTAGTACATTGTTTTCGCTAAGGAAATGTACGAGT